>NC_137769.1:64363-229273 GCF_963264785.1 Psittacula echo
CATAGAGACCCCTCAAGACCATAGAGATCATAGAGAACGTAGGGATTCATAAGGACCTATAGGGATCTATAGGGACCCATAGAGACCCACAGCGACCTATAGGAACCCATAGGGAACCACAGAAACCATAGAGACTACAGAGACACATAGAGAGCGTAGAAACATAGAGCCCCATAACTGATCCCTTGAGACCCAGAAGTGACCCCTAAGTGATCCCTGGGACCCCAAAGTGCCCCCTGGGACCCCCAAGTGACCCCCAAGCGGCCCTGACCCCCATGTGTGGGGCAGGGGGGCCGTGGTGACGCTGGACTGCGTGGAGCGGCTCATCCGGAAGGAGATGAAGGACCCGGAGACGGGAGAGCCCCTGGCCGAGGGGGACATCATCGTCCTGCAGCGGGTCCGTGGGGCGCAGTGGGGTGCAATGGGGCTCAGTGGGGTGCAGTGGGGCTCAGTGGGGCTCAATGGGGGTAAGTGGGGTGCAATGGGGTCAATGGGGGTCAGTGGGGTTCAGTGGGGCTCAGTGGGGTAAATGGGGTGCAATGGGGTCAATGGGTTTCAATGGGGCTCAATGGGGTGCAGTGGGGTTCAGTGGGGCTCAATGGGGGTAAGTGGGGTGCAATGGGGTCAATGGGGTTCAGTGGGGTTCAGTGGGGCTCAGTGGGGGTAAATGGGGTGCAATGGGGTCAATGGGTTTCAATGGGGCTCAATGGGGTGCAGTGGGGTTCAGTGGGGCTCAATGGGGGTAAGTGGGGTGCAATGGGGTCAATGGGGGTCAGTGGGGTTCAGTGGGTTCAGTGGGGCTCAATGGGGGTAAGTGGGGTGCAATGGGGTCAATGGGGGTCAATGGGGCTCAATGGGGTGCAGTGGGGTTCAGTGGGGCTCAATGGGGGTAAGTGGGGTGTAATGGGGTCAATGGGTTTCAATGGGGGTCAGTGGGGTGCAGGGGGGTTCAGTGGGGCTCAATGGGGGTAAGTGGGGCGTAATGGGGTCAATGGGTTTCAATGGGGGTCAGTGGGGTGCAGGGGGGTTCAGTGGGGCTCAATGGGGGTAAGTGGGGTGCAGTGGGGTCAATGGTTTCAATGGGGGTCAGTGGGGTGCAGTGGGCCTCAATGGGGGTAAGTGGGGTGCAGTGGGGTCAATGGGTTTCAATGGGGCTCAATGGGGTGCAGTGTGGGTTCAGTGGGGCTCAATGGGGGTAAGTGGGGTGCAATGGGGTCAATGGGTTTCAATGGGGGGCAGTGGGGTTCAGTGGGGCTCAATGGGGGTAAGTGGGGTGCAATGGGGTCAATGGGTTTCAATGGGGGTCAGTGGGGTTCAGTGGGGCTCAATGGGAGTAAGTGGGGTGCAATGGGGTCAATGGGTTTCAATGGGGTGCAGTGGGGTGCAGTGGGGCTCAATGGGGGTAAATGGGGTGCAATGGGGTCAATGGGTTTCAATGGGGGTCAGTGGGGTTCAATGGGGCTCAGTGGGGGTAAGTGGGGTGCAATGGGGTCAATGGGTTTCAATGGGGGTAAGTGGGGTGTAATGGGGTCAATGGGTGTCAATGGGTTTCAATGGGGGTCAGTGGGGTGCAGTGGGGCTCAATGGGGGTAAATGGGGTGCAATGGGTCAATGGGTTTCAATGGGGTCAGTGGGGTGCAAGGGGAGTCAATGGGGTGCAATAGGGGTGAATAGGATTCAGTGGGGTGAATGGGTTTCAGTGGAGGTCAGTGGGGCTCAAGGGGAGTCAATGGGGTGCAGTGGGGCTCAATGGGGGTCAGTGGGGTGCAATGGGGCTCAATGGGCTCAATGGGGTTTAATGGGGGTCAGTGGGACTCAATGGGGTTCCATGGGGCACAATGGGGTTCAATGGGGTTCAGTGGGACTGGGGGGGGGGCAATGAGGTTTTGCCCCCACCCCCACCCCCTTTTCCTTTCTCCCCGCCCCCCATTCCAGGGTGGAACCGGATTCGCCGGCTCCGGGATCTGTTTGGAAGCGCAGAAATCCCGGCCCGTGATGCAGGCGTAGGGGGGGACCCCAAAACCCCCCCCATTGCCCCCCAACAACCCTCACTGCCCCCCAAGTCACCCCCATTAACCTCCATTGCCCCCAACCCCCCCCATTGCCCCCCAAGTCACCCCCATTACCCCCCCCAAACCCCAATAAAGGTCTTTGTGTGTTTGGCTTCCTGGCCCCCCCCTTATTTATCGTAGGGGGACCCCAAATCTCAGCCGCGCACTCCCCATTGTGGGCCCCCCCCCCCCCCCCCCCAAACGGAGCTGTTGCCCCTTTAAGCCGCTTTAACGGGGCGCTCACGCCGCCTCCACCAATCAGAGCGCGCGGCCCATAAAACACAACGAGTCTCTTTATTGGCTGCAAGGGGCGGGGCCTCGCTGGCGCCGCCCAATCATCTTTGGACAAAAATAAAGGGGGCGGGGCCTCCCCGGCTCTGCTATAAAAGGAGAAGGGGCGGAGCCTCGGAGCTCTCAGGCCACGCCCCCTTAAAGGGGTCGCTCCCCTCTATGGGGACCCCATAATTTGGGGGGGAACCCCCAAATCCTTGTGCAAAGGGGGGGGTTAAACCCGCCCATCCCCCCCCTTCATAAGACACTTGTGGGGGGAGGGGCTGTAGTGTGGGGCCCCATTTGCCCCTCCCCCACCCCCCATTGGGGGGGCAGCACTTACGGGTGGGTCTCTAGAGCGCTCACCCCACACTTTGGGGGCAGACCCATAGGAAGGGGGTGCCCCATAGATGATGCTCCATGGATAGGAGGCCCCATAGATACGGGGTGCCCCATAGATGGTGCCCCATAGATGAGACATGACTCATAGATGGTGGGTGCCCCATAGATGGGGGGTGCCCCACAGATACGAGGGGTCATTGGGGGTCCCCAGCCAGCAATGGGGGGCGGGGGAGGTCCCCGAACATCTCGGTGCCGTCGCCTCCCCCCCGCAGCGCCAGCGCCCGCATGGAGGCCGCGATGCGCTCCAGGTCCGGGGACGCCTATGGGGGAGGAGGGATGGACGTGACCCATAGGGCCCCCCCCAGCCCCACAGGTTGCCCCATAGAACCATACCCAGCCCCATAGCAGCCCCCTATAACCACTCTATGCGCATAAATGCAACCCTATAGGTCCTTCAGCCCTATAGCAGCGCCCCATATCACATCTCAGCCCCATAGAGCGCTCCCCTGCCCCATAGATTGCCCCAAAGAACTATATCCAGCCCCACAGCAGCCCCCTGTAACCTCCTCCCCATAAATGCACCCCTATAGGTCCCTCAGCCCTATAGCAATGTGCCATAACCACTCTCAGGCCCATAGAGCCCCTGTGTAAGAGCTCTGCTATGGCTCCCCTCTGCCCCATAGAGCCCCCCCCCGCCCCATAGAGCCCCCCTGCCCCATAGAGCCCCCTCCCCGCCCCATAGAGCCCCCTCCCTGCCCCATAGAGCCCCCCCCGCCCCACAGAGCCCCCCTGCCCCACAGAGCCCCCCTGCCCCACAGAGCCCCCCCCGCCCCACAGAGCCCCCCCCGCCCCATAGAGCCCCCCCGCCCCATAGAGCCCCCCCGCCCCACAGAGCCCCCCCCGCCCCACAGAGCCCCCCCCGCCCCACAGAGCCCCCCCGCCCCATAGAACCCCCCCGCCCCACAGAGCCCCCCCGCCCCATAGAGCCCCCTCCCTGCCCCACAGAGCCCCCCCCGCCCCACAGAGCCCCCCTGCCCCACAGAGCCCCCTCCCTGCCCCATAGAACCCCCCTGCCCCACAGAGCCCCCCCCGCCCCATAGAGCCCCCCCCGCCCCATAGAGGCCCCCGCCCCATAGAGCCCCCCCCGCCCCATAGAGCCCCCTCCCTGCCCCACAGAGCCCCCCCCTGCCCCGTAGAGCCCCCCCCTGCCCCGTAGAGCCCCCCCCGCCCCACAGAGCCCCCCCCCGCCCCACAGAGCCCCCCCCGCCCCACAGAGCCCCCCCCTGCCCCACAGAGCCCCCCTGCCCCACAGAGCCCCCCCCCGCCCCATAGATCCCCACCTTATGAGCGGCTCCCTCGGCGTGGGGGGGGCGGGGACCCGGGGGGGGCCGCAGGGCCCAGGAGGGCACCGAGACGGGCAAGGAGCGGGCATAGAGCGGAGGCCCGGGGGGAGGCGGGGGCGGCGGCACCTCCTCTGCGGGGCTGCCCTCTGCTGGCCGGGAGGAACACAGCGTCAGAGCCCTCTGCCCCCCATGCTCCTGCCCCACATCCCCCCCTCTGCCCCCAATGCTCCTGCCCCACATCCCCCCCTCTGCCCCCCATGCTCCTGCCCCACATCCCCCCCTCTGCCCCCCATGCTCCTGCCCCACATCCCCCCCTCTGCCCCCCATGCTCCTGCCCCACATCCCCCCCTCTGCCCCCAATGCTCCTGCCCCACATCCCCCCCCTGCCCCCAATGCTCCTGCCCCACATCCCCCCCTCTGCCCCCAATGCTCCTGCCCCACATCCCCCCCTCTGCCCCCAATGCTCCTGCCCCACATCCCCCCCTCTGCCCCCAATGCTCCTGCCCCACATCCCCCCCTCTGCCCCCAATGGTCCTGCCCCACATCCCCCCCTCTGCCCCCCATGGCCCCTCCCCCACCATCGGGGCTCTCGGGGTCTGACTCCGGCTCCGGCTCCTCCTCGGGGTCCTCGTCCATCAGGAACAGCCCTGGGGGGGGTGGGGGCAGGGTCGGGATCAAAGGGGGGGGGGGAGCCCATCCCCAACCCCCAAACACACCCCTCCCCCCCCATAACCCCCCATTGACCCCAACAGCCCCTCCCCCACCCAACCCCCCATAACCCCAACTCCTCCTCCCATCCCCCACCAACCCCATTGACCCCTCCCCCACCCCCTTCACTCCAATCCCTCCCCTCCCCCACTCCCTCATTGACCCCCACTGACCCCTCCCCCACCCCAGTGACTCCAATGCGCCCCTCCCCCCACTCCCCTTGACCCCCGTACCCCTTTTACCCCTCCCCCACCCCACTGACCCCGTTCCGCCCCTCCCCCACTCACCGGTGGCATCGCTCGGCGCTCCCCTCCCCCCGCCTCCCCTCCCCCCCCTCTCCGCCGCCCCCCGCTCGGGCAGGGGGGGGGAGGGGCTGCGCGGGGGAGGGCGGGGCGCGGCGGGCGGGGCTACGGCAGGGGGCGGGGCCACCGCGGGGGGCGGGGCCACGGCCAGGGCCTTGTGCGCAGCCGCGATGTCGGGCAGGAAGCGCCGCGCCGCGGCCCCCAGCGGGCCCGGGCCGTGGTGCGCGTAGGCGCGGGGCCCCCCGGGGCCGGGCCCGGTCCAGGCCGTGAGCAGCACAACCTCGGCCCCCGTGGCCCCCCGGTACCCCTCGGCCGCCGCCACCAGCGCGGCCCAGCGCTCCCGCTGCCCCTCCCCCATGGCCGAGGCCCACATCGGGGTGGGGGTGGGGAGGGGGAGGGGGAGGGAGCGGGGAAAGGGGGAGGGGGGAGGGGGGGAGGGAAGCGGAGGTACCGGAGGCGGCGGCTGCGGAGCGCCCCGGGGCCGCCCCGCCAAGATGGCGGCGGCGGAAGGGGCGGGAGCGGAAGTGGAGGGAGGGGAGGGGGTGGAGAGAGGGGATTGGTGGGGAGAGGGGGAGGGGCTGGAGCGGGCGGGCCAATGAGCGCCGTCGAGGGGGGAGGGGGCGTGGCTTGAGCGGGAGGCTCGGGAAGGGGCGTGGCTACGCAGGGAAGCCTAGATCTTATTGGCTGTAAGGGAGGAGGGGGCGTGGCTACACCGGGAGGCTTAGCACCTATTGGCTGTACAGGCGGATGGGCGTGGCCGGAAGGGGCGTGGCCGTAGCCGGAAGCGGAAGCTTTGCGCGCAGAATGGAGGCTGTGGGCGAGAGGGTGAGACCCGCCCTCCCTTGCATGACGAGAGCGTGACGTCAGCGTGACGTCAGCGTGACGTCGCCGTTCCCCCCCCCCCCCCGCCTTAGGTGCTGCTGGAGGTCACGGGGGTCTCGATCCACCCCAGGCTCCGCCCCTGCCCCCCCCACCGCGACGGGCTCGTGAGGGGGCGGCTGCGCGTGCTCGAGGGGGTGGGGCCATGGGGGGGGAATGGGGGGGAATGGGATGGACTGGGAGGAAAGGGGGGCACTGGGATAGACTGGGATGGAGCGGAAGGGCAATGGGGGGCACTGGGATAGACTGGGATGGAGCGGAAGGGCAATGGGGGGCAATGGGATGGACTGGGATGGAGCGGAAGGGCAATGGGGGGCAATGGGATGGACTGGGATGGAGCGGAAGGGCAATGGGGGGCACTGGGATAGACTGGGATGGAGCGGAAGGGCAATGGGGGGCAATGGGATAGACTGGGATGGAGCGGAAGGGCAATGGGGGGCAATGGGATGGACTGGGATGGAGCGGAAGGGCAATGGGGGGCAATGGGATGGACTGGGATGGAGCGGAAGGGCAATGGGGGGCAATGGGATGGACTGGGATGGAGCGGAAGGGCAATGGGGGGCAATGGGATGGACTGGGATGGAGCAGAAGGGCAATGGGGGGCACTGGGATAGACTGGGATGGAGCAGAAGGGCAATGGGGGGCACTGGGATAGACTGGGATGGAGCGGAAGGGCAATGGGGGGCAATGGGATGGACTGGGATGGAGCGGAAGGGCAATGGGGGGCAATGGGATGGACTGGGATGGAGCGGAAGGGCAATGGGGGGCACTGGGATAGACTGGGATGGAGCGGAAGGGCAATGGGGGGCACTGGGATAGACTGGGATGGAGCAGAAGGGCAATGGGGGGCACTGGGATAAACTGGGATGGAGCGGAAGGGCAATGGGGGGCACTGGGATAGACTGGGATGGAGCAGAAGGGCAATGGGGGGCACTGGGATAGACTGGGATGGAGCGGAAGGGCAATGGGGGGCACTGGGATAGACTGGGATGGAGCAGAAGGGCAATGGGGGGCAATGGGATGGACTGGGATGGAGCGGAAGGGCAATGGGGGGCAATGGGATGGACTGGGAGGGAAGGGGGGGCAATGGGATGGACTGGGATGGAGTGGAAGGGCAATGGGGGGCACTGGGATGGACTGGGAGTGATGAATGGAGCCGCTGGAGGTGGCCGGGGCCCACGTGGGTCTGTACTGGTTCATACTGGTCTGTACTGGTTGGTGCAGGCCGATGGGCTTGTGCTGCACTGGGAGCCCCTCGAGGCGCCGGGGGAGGCCCCCGAGGACACGGTGAGACCCCCCCAGACCCCACTGTGACCCTTTTGTGAGCTCATTGACCCTGTTATGACATCGCTATGATGTCATTCATCTCGCTGTGGCTCCACTGTGATGTCACTGACCCCACTGTGATGTCACTGACCCCATTGTGATGTCATCGACCACATTGTGATGTCACTGACCCCATTGTGATCTCATTGCTCCCTCCTCCAGGAAGGGGCAGAGCCACCGGACCCTGGCTACGAACCTGATTGGGCCGTTCTGAGCCCCCCCCGGCGCCAGCCCCATGCCCCCGGTATGGGGGGGGGGCACTGGGATGGACTGGGATCTACTGGAGGCGCACTGGGATGAATTGGGATGAACTGGGAGAGCACTTGGATGGATTGGGGTCAATGGGGGGGCACTAGGAAGAATTGGGGTCAATGGGGGGGCACTGGGATGGATTGGGGTCAATGGGGGCACACTGGGATGAACTGGGGGGGGCCCTGGTTTGACCTGGTCCATGCTGGTTCCCCCCCCCCAGGCTGGGTGTGCGGCTTCCGCCTGGCGCTGGGGGAGCTGTGGGGGCTGCGCTGGGGCCCCCCCGGGCTGCGCCCCCCCTTCCTGGTGCTGCTGCCAAGGGGGGGGCCCTGCCCCTGCCCCCCCCCCCTTGCACTTCCCGCGGGGGGGGGCCCGGAAGCTGCTGCAGCTGCTGGGACCCCGCTTGAGGCCGTGAGTGAGGGATGGGGGGGGGGGGGGACACAGGACCCCAAACCCCTCCCCCATGACCCCCCCAATGCTGCCCCCCCCAGGCACCCCCATGACCCCCGCTTGTTCCTGGTGACCCCCCCCGAAGAGACGGGGCCAGGCCCCTCCCCCGGCCTTGTCACTGTGAGTATGGGGGGGGGGTTGTCCCTATGGGGGGGTTCAATGGGGGGGTCCCAGCTCCTGACCCCCCCCCATTGTCCCCCCCCAGCGCCTGCTGCAGGCTCCCTACGCCGCCACCATGGGGGGGCTGAGCCGGCTGCTGGGGGGGGGGACCCCCCGAGGCCCCGCCCCCGGCGAGGAGGAGGCGGAGCCTGAGCCCCCCTTTGAGGTCATCGCCTGTGTGAGTGGGCGGGGCTTGAGCGGGAGTGGGCGTGGCCTGATCGCTGGGCGGGGCCTAAGGGGATGAGGCGTGACCTGATTGGCTCTGCTCCCCCCCCCCCAGGTGAGGCTGGGGCCCCGCCCCTGCCCCGCGCGGGGGCCACCGGTGACGCAAGAAGAGTGGGGGCGGAGCCACGACCCCGAGGGGCGGAGCCTGGACCCCGAGGGGCTGCGGGGGCGGATCTTCCGCGGGGTAAGGGGCGGGGCTATGGAGCGGGCGATGCCATTGGCTGGGAACCAGCGGTGGGCGTGGCCACACGTAGAAGGGGCGGGGTTTGTGGAGGCCACGCCCCTTTTCTCATCACTCCGCCCCCCCCCCCCCCCCCCCTTGCAGGGGCTCAGCCCCGAGGTTCGCCCCCAGGGCTGGCGGCTGCTGCTGGGGGGGGGCAGCGAGGACCCCTCTGAGCGGAGGTGAGGGGGGGACGGGATGGGGGGGTTCTGGGGGTCTTTGGGGGCTCCCCATGGTAACGGGGGGGCCCCAGGGCCTCCTATTTCCGCATGAAGCTCCAATGGCGCTCGCTGAGCCCGGGGCAGCTGCAGCGGAACCGGCTCCTGCGGCGCTACCGGCACCGCCTGGGTGAGCCCCATAGAGACCATAGAGACCCATAGAGCCCATAGAGACCCATAGAGCCCATAGAGACCCATAGAGACCATAGAGACCATAGAGACCATAGAGACCCATAGAGACCATAGAGACCATAGAGACCCATAGAGACCATAGAGCCCATAGAGACCATAGAGACCCATAGAGACCCATAGAGACCATAGAGACCCATAGAGACCATAGAGACCATAGAGACCTATAGAGACCATAGAGACCATAGAGAGCATAGAGCCCACAGACACCCATAGAGCCCATAGAGTTCCAAAGAGACCATAGAGCCCATAGAGACCCAGAGACCTATAGAGACCATAGAGACCCATAGAGACCCAGAGACCTATAGAGACCATAGAGACCCATAGAGACCGTAGAGACCTATAGAGACCATAGAAACTCATAGAGACCGTAGGCACACATAGAGCCCGCTAGAGACCCCTAGAGATCCATAGAGCCCCACAGAACTTCATAGAGACTTTAGAGACCAAAACCGCCCCACAATCGCTCTATCATTCTTTGACCTGCCCCACAACCACTCCATTACCCGCCAAACCTGCCCCATAAGCACTTTAGTACCCCCCAACCTACCCCATAACCACTCTATTACCCCCAACCTGCCCCACAACCACTTTATTACCCCCCAACCTGCCCCACAACCACTCTATTACCCCCCAACCTGCCCCACAACCACTCTATTACCCCCACCCTGCCCCACAACCACTTTATTACCCCCCAACCTGCCCCACAACCACTCTATTACCCCCCAACCTGCCCCACAACCACTTTATTACCCCCCAACCTGCCCCACAACCACTCTATTACCCCCCACCCTGCCCCACAACCACTTTATTACCCCCCAACCTGCCCCACAACCACTCTATTACCCCCCAACCTGCCCCACAACCACTTTATTACCCCCCAACCTGCCCCACAACCACTCTATTACCCCCCAACCTGCCCCACAACCACTTTATTACCCCTCCAACCCGCCCCACACCCCCTCCATCGCCCCACATATGCTTCCATCCCCACCCCATAGAGCGGGACCTCGCCCGGTACCACCGGAACTCCTCCAGCCAGCAGAGGGCGCTGTTGCACGACGTGCTCATGACGTACTGCATGTACCACTTCGACCTGGGTGAGGGGGGGTCCTTAAAGGGGCAATGGCGGGGGGGGGGGGTTTGGGGGGGTCCCTGCTGACCCCCTCGCCCCCCCCCAGGGTATGTGCGGGGCATGAGCGAGCTCCTGCCCCCCCTCCTGTGCGTGAGCCCTGATGAGGCCGAGGCCTTTTGGGGGTTCAGCAGCGTCATGGAGCTGGTGGTGAGGGGGGGGGGCAAAATAGGGGGGGACCCCAAAAAGGGGGGTCCCAAAAGGGGGAGGTGTCAAAATGGGGGGGAACCCCAAAAGGGGGGGGGAAAGAGGGGGGATTCTAAAAGAGAGAAGGGTCCTAAAAGTGGAGGGGGGTAAAATAAGGGGGGGACCCCAAATGGGGGGGGCAAAGAGGGTGGTCCCGAATGGGGCGGGGAGACCCTAAATGGGGAGGCAGTGAGGGGGGGTCCCCAAAGTGTGGGGGGTGGCAAAATAGGGGGGAGACCCCAATTAGGGGGTGGGAAAGAAGGGGGACTCTGAAAGAGGGGGGGTCCCAAAGAGGGCGGCAGAATGGGGGGGACCCTAAAAGGGGGGATGGATCTGAAAAGGGGGGGGTCTAAATGGGGTGGAGGCCCCAAAATGGGGGTCCCCCACAATAGGGAGGGGGGAAATGGGGGGACCCCAAAAGTGCCTTAAAGGGGGTTGGGGGGGGCCCTGGTCTTAACCCCCCCTCTTTTTTGGGGGTCCCCCCCCACCAGGGGAGCAGCTTTGGGCCGAGCCAGGAGAGGCTGAAGCAGCAGCTGGGAGAAGTGGGGCAGTTACTGGGGGTGCTGGAGCCACGGCTGGGTGAGAGCATGGGGGGGACCCCCAAAATGGGGGGGGGAACACCCCAACAATGGGACCCCAAAAGGGGGGGGGTACCCCCAAAATGGGGCCCTAAACGAGGGGGGATCCCCCCTAAGGTGCTGTCTCCATCCCCGTGGCCGTGGCGACCGCAGAGGCCAGAGGTACCCGGAGCTGCTGCTCCCGGTGGCTCCAGCTCCGCTTCCAGCCCCTGATGGGGCTTGAGGGGACCATGAGGCTGTGGGAGGTAAGAGGGATATGGGGGGATCTGGGATGTGGGATGTGGTATAGCCGATAATGGGATATGGAATGCACGGTATGGGGTAGGGGATATGGGGTGTGGGATATGGGGTATGGGATATGGGGTATGGGGTATGGGGTATGGGGTATGGGGTATGGGATATGGGGTATGGGGTATGGGATATGGGATATGGGGTATGGGATATGGGATATGGGGTATGGGGTGTGGGATATGGGGTATGGGATATGGGATATGGGGTATGGGGTATGGGATATGGGGTATGGGGTATGGGATATGGGATATGGGGTATGGGATATGGGGTATGGGATATGGGGTATGGGGTATGGGATATGGGATATGGGGTATGGGATATGGGGTATGGGGTATGGGGTATGGGGTATGGGATATGGGGTATGGGGTATGGGGTATGGGGTATGGGATATGGGGTATGGGATATGGGGTATGGGATATGGGATATGGGGTATGGGATATGGGGTGTGGGGTATGGGGTATGGGGGGTTCCCACCATTCTCCCCATCCCTGTCCCTGGCTCCAGGTGCTGTGGACGGGGCTGCCCGGCCCCAACTTCCTGCTGCTGCTGGTGTGCGCCCTGGTGGAGCTGAGCGGGGCCAGTGAGGAGGAGGAGGAGGAGGAGGAGGAGGAGGAGGACGGGGACCTCCCCCCCCACCCCGGGGATGCCAACACGGATGGGGATGGCGGCAGCGAGGAGGTGAGGATGGGGATGGGGACATTGGGGGATGGGGATGGGGACGCCTCCACGATGGCACCGTCCCTGTACCCCCACAGGGCCCATGGCTGGATCCGGATCTGGTGCTGAGCCGGGCCGAGGGGTTCCTGCTACAGCTGAAGGCAGCGCCCGTGAGCACCCCAAAATGGGGACCCCCCCATTAAACCCCATTGACCCCCCCATTGAACCCCATTGACCCCCCATTAAATCCCATTGACCCCCCATTGAACCCTATTGACCCCCCGTTGACACCCCATTGACCCGCCCATTAAACCCCATTGACCCACCCATTGACACCCCATTGACCCCCCCCATTAAACCCCATTGACCCCCCATTGAACCCTGTTGACCCCCCGTTGACACCCCATTGACCCCCCATTAAACCCCATTGACCCACCCATTAAACCCCATTGACCCACCCATTGACACCCCATTGACCCCCCCCATTAAACCCCATTGACCCCCCATTGAACCCTGTTGACCCCCCGTTGACACCCCATTGACCCCCCATTAAACCCCATTGACCCACCCATTAAACCCCATTGACCCACCCATTGACACCCCATTGACCCCCCCCATTAAACCCCATTGACCCCCCATTGAACCCTGTTGACCCCCCGTTGACACCCCATTGACCCCCCGTTGACACCCCATTGACCCGCCCATTAAACCCCATTGACCCCCCCATTGAACCCCATTGACCCCCCATTGAACCCCATTGACCCCCCGTTGACACCCCATTGACCCCCCACTGAACCCCATTGACCCCCCTATTAAACCCCATTGACCCCCCATTGAACCCCATTGACCCCCCCATTAAACCCCATTGACTCCCCCACTGAACCCCATTGACCCCCCCATTAAACCCCATTGACCCCCCCATTGACTCCCCCATTGACCCCCCCATTGAACCCCATTGACCCCCCCATTGACTCCCCCATTGACCCCCATTGAATCCTATTGACCCCCATCTCCCCCCAGGACCTGCCCCCGGCGCTGCAGGAGCTGCTGGGATTGGGGGGGCCCCCCCCGAGCCCCCCCCCGGACACCGGCGGGGACCCCCCCCCAGCACCGTGATGTGGGGGGTCCCCCCCTTTGTGCTGCAATAAAGGACTTGGTGCCCCATGGGCACGCCTGTAATGGTGTGAGCCCCATAACTTATGGGGGGCTATAGGGGGTCCCAGCCCTATGGCGCCTATAGGGGGTCTCTATGGGGGTTCTATAGGAGTGTGGAGGTCCCTATTGGGGTTCTATAGGGGTCTGCAGCCATAGAGGGCTCCCTATGGGGGTTCTATAGAGGTCTGCAGCCATATAGGGCTCCCTATGGGGGTTCCATAGGGGTCTTCACCCATGTAGGGCTCCCTATGGGGGTTCCATAGGGGTCTTCACCCATGTAGGGCTCCCTATGGGGGTTCCATAGGGGTCTTCACCCATGTAGGGCTCCCTATGGGGGTTCCATAGGGGTCTTCACCCATGTAGGGCTCCCTATGGGGGTTCCATAGGGGTCTTCACCCATGTAGGGCTCCCTATGGGGGTTCCATAGGGGTCTTCACCCATGTAGGGCTCCCTATGGGGGTTCCATAGGGGTCTTCACCCATGTAGGGCTCCCTATGGGGGTTCCATAGGGGTCTTCACCCATGTAGGGCTCCCTATGGGGGTTCCATAGGGGTTTTCACCCATGTAGGGCTCTCTATGGGGGTTCCATAGGGGTCTGCAGCCATATAGGGCTCCCTATGGGGGTTCCATAGGGGTCTTCACCCATGTAGGGCTCCCTATGGGGGTTCCATAGGGGTCTGCAGCCACAGGGGGCTCCCTATGGGGGTTCCATAGGGGTCTGCAGCCATAGAGGGCTCCCTATGGGGGTTCCATAGGGGTCTTCACCCATGTAGGGCTCCCTATGGGGGTTCCATAGGGGTCTTCACCCATGTAGGGCTCCCTATGGGGGTTCCATAGGGGTCTTCACCCATGTAGGGCTCCCTATGGGGGTTCCATAGGGGTCTGCAGCCATAGAGGGCTCCCTATGGGGGTTCCATAGGGGTCTTCACCCATGTAGGGCTCCCTATGGGGGTTCCATAGGGGTCTTCACCCATGTAGGGCTCCCTATGGGGGTTCCATAGGGGTCTGCAGCCATAGAGGGCTCCCTATGGGGGTTCCATAGGGGTCTTCACCCATGTAGGGCTCCCTATGGGGGTTCCATAGGGGTCTTCACCCATGTAGGGCTCCCTATGGGGGTTCCATAGGGGTCTTCACCCATGTAGGGCTCCCTATGGGGGTTCCATAGGGGTCTTCACCCATGTAGGGCTCCCTATGGGGGTTCCATAGGGGTCTGCAGCCATAGAGGGCTCCCTATGGGGGTTCCATAGGGGTCTTCACCCATGTAGGGCTCCCTATGGGGGTTCCATAGGGGTCTTCACCCATGTAGGGCTCCCTATGGGGGTTCCATAGGGGTCTGCAGCCATAGAGGGCTCCCTATGGGGGTTCCATAGGGGTCTGCAGCCACAGGGGGCTCCCTATGGGCTCTCCCGGGGCTCCGCAGGCTCCTCCCCCGCTCCTGACGTCACCCGGAAGGGGCGGGGCCTCCCCGCCCGCTCGCCATGGGGCGGGAGCGGCGCCGCGCGCGCGCCCCCCCGGTGGTCACCGCCCACTTCCGCTCCGGACCCGGAAGTGACGTCAGGCTGCGCCTACCGGAAGCGGCGCCCGTTCTCCAGCGCCTGCCGCGGTCCCGCGCGCGCGGAGGTGAGCGCGGGAAAACCCGGGGGGGGGGGGGGGGAGGGGGGCGCGGGCGCCAACGCCCCCGTGACGTCACATCCTCGTGACGTCACCCAACGCCGCCGCTCTTGCCGCAGGTGCCCATTGGTTGGATGCCAGGGGGTGTCGGTGCTGCCGTTGACGTCATTGGCGTGGCTGCTGACGTCATCGGTGACGCCGGCGTCGCCGGCGAGCTCTCCGTTGGCCTCGCGGTGACGTCACCGCTGACGTCATTGCTGCTGCTGCACCCGTTGATGCCGCTGCCGTTGCCGCCGCGATTGACGCCGTTGATGTTGCCGTTGACGTCGCAGTGACCTCACCATTGACGTCATTGACATCATTGATCTCACCATTGACATTGACATCATTGACGTCATTGGTGTCACCTTGACATCACCATTGCCCTTGACACCATTGACATTGCCTTGACCTCACCATTGACAGCAACATCGTTGACATTGGCACCACTGACATCATTGACGTCACATTGACCTCACCATTGACGTCATTGATGTCGCATTGACCTCACTATCCACACCGACACCATTGACATTGACGCCACTGACACCACCTCGACCCCACCATTACCATTGACACCATTGACGCCATTGATGCCATTGACATCACTTTGACCCCACCATTACCACTGACACCA
This sequence comes from Psittacula echo, assembly GCF_963264785.1. NCBI lineage: Eukaryota > Metazoa > Chordata > Aves > Psittaciformes > Psittacidae > Psittacula > Psittacula echo. The sequence continues at coordinate 79,581 of NC_137769.1, forward strand.
TTGACACCATTGACACCATTGACACCTTGACGTCATTGACACCGCCTTGACCCCGCCATTACCATTGACACCTTTAACACCATTGACACCTTGACGTCATTGACACCTTGACGCCATTGACACCTTGACGCCATTGACACCTTGACGCCATTGACGCCATTGACACCATTGACACCATTGACACCATTGACGCCCTTGACACCATTGACGCCCTTGACACCATTGACACCTTGACGTCATTGACACCTTGACACCATTGACACCTTGACGTCATTGACACCTTGACGCCATTGACACCTTGACGCCATTGACGCCGTTGACACCATTGACACCATTGATGCCGTTGACACCGCCTCGACCCCACCATTACCATTGACACCATTGATGCCATTGACACCTTGACGCCATTGACATCGCCTCGACCCCACCATTACCATTGACACCATTGACACCATTGACGCCATTGACACCTCGACGCCATTGACATCACCTCGACCCCACCATTACCATTGACACCATCGTCACCATTGATGCCATTGACACCATTGACGCCATTGACACCTTGACACCATTGACACCTTGACGCCATTGACGCCATTGACATCGCCTCAACCCCACCATTACAATTGACACCATTGACACCATTGACGCCATTGACACCATTGACGCCATTGACACCTTGACACCATTGACGCCATTGACCCCATTGACACCCATTGACACCTTGACGCCATTGACGCCATTGACACCATTGACACCTTGACACCATTGACACCCATTGACACCTTGACACCATTGACGCCATTGACACCATTGACACCTTGACACCATTGACACCCATTGACACCTTGACGCCATTGACGCCATTGACACCCATTGACGCCATTGACACCATTGACACCATTGACACCTTGACGCCATTGACACCATTGACATCATTGACACCATTGACGCCATTGACACCCATTGACACCATTGACACCATTGACACCATTGACACCATTGACACCTTGACGCTATTGACACCATTGGCACCATTGACACCATTGACGCCATTGACACCCATTGACACCATTGACACCATTGACGCCATTGACACCTTGACACCATTGACGCCATTGACACCATTGACGCCATTGACACCTTGACACCATTGACGCCATTGACACCATTGACACCCATTGACACCTTGACGCCATTGACGCCATTGACACCCATTGACACCATTGACACCCATTGACACCTTGACGCCATTGACGCCATTGACACCCATTGACGCCATTGACACCATTGACACCTTGACGCCATTGACGCCATTGACACCCATTGACGCCATTGACACCATTGACACCATTGACACCTTGACGCCATTGACGCCATTGACACCCATTGACACCATTGACACCTTGACGCCATTGACGCCATTGACATCGCCTCAACCCCACCATTACCACTGACACCATCGACGCCATTGACGCCATTGACATCGCCTGGACGTCTCCCCCGGCACCCCGTTGACGCCGCCGTCGCCATGGCGGCCGTGTCGGAGCCCGTGCACTACATCCACCTGCAGAACTTCAGCCGCTCGCTCCTGGAGACCCTCAACGGGCAGCGCTCGCGCGGCGCCTTCTGCGACGTCACCGTGCGCATCCGCGAGGCCTCGCTGCGCGCCCACCGCTGCGTCCTGGCCGCCGGCAGCCCCTTCTTCCACGACAAGCTCCTCTTGGGCCACTCGGCCATCGAGGTGCCGCCGGTGGTGCCCAGCGGCGCCGTGCGCCAGTTGGTGGAGTTCATGTACAGCGGGTGCCTGGTGGTGGCCCAGTCAGAGGCCTTGCACATCCTCACCGCCGCCTCCATCCTCCAGATCAAGACCGTCATCGACGAGTGCACCCAAATCATCTCCCAGAGCCGGGCGCCCAAAGGGGGGCCCATAGGGCACAAGGGGACGGCAACGCCGGAGCCGGCGCCGAGCTGCCATAGCCGCAAACAACGGCAACCGCTGCGCCTGCAGCTGCCCCTCAAGGAGGAGGAGGAGGACGAGGAAGAGGAGGAGGAAGAGGAGGAGGAAGCCTTCGCCCCAACGCCTTTCGCCGCCGAGGAGCCGCCGTTGTTCGGCGCCGGCGAGGGCTTCGCCGACCCCTTCCTGCCGCCGTGGCCTGGGGATGAAGGGGAGGCACCGGCACCCCCGGGACCCGGTCTGGGCTTCGCGGCGCCGGTACCGGAGGGGCCACCGGAGGGGACGCGAGGAGGGAGCGCGGGCACCGGGGGGGCCCAGGCCGGGCCCTCGCGTGGCCCCGAGGGCGCCTTCCAGTGCGGGCACTGCCAGAAGAGCTTCAGCTCCCGCAAGAACTACACCAAGCACATGTTCATCCACTCAGGTTAGGGGGGCAATGGGGGCATGGGGAGGGATGGGGGCATGGGGGGCAATGGGGGCATGGGGGGCAATGGGGGCATGGGGAGGGATGGGGGCATGGGGGGCAATGGGGACATGGGGGACATGGGGAGGGATGGGGGCATGGGGGGCAATGGGGGCATGGGGAGGGATGGGGGCATGGGGGACAATGGGGGCATGGGGGGCAATGGGGGCATGGGGGGCAATGGGGGCATAGGGGACAATGGAGACATGGGGGGCAATGGAGACATGGGGGGCAATGGGGGCATGGGGGACAATGGGGGCATGGGGGGCAATGGGGGCATAGGGGACAATGGAGACATGGGGGGCAATGGGGGCATGGGGGGCAATGGGGGCATGGGGAGGGATGGGAGCACAGGGAAGGGACGTGACCCTGCATTGCCCCCTATTGCTCCATTGACCCATACTGCTGCCCATTGCCCAGGATGGATCCATATTACCCTATACAGCTCCATATGGACCCATACTGCCCCCCTTACCCCATACTGGTCCATATTGACCCATATTGCTCCATTGCCCCCTACTGCTCCCCATTGCCCCACGGCCCAGGCTGAGGCCGCGCGTGCCCTTGCAGGGGAGAAGCCCCACCAGTGCTCGGTGTGCTGGCGCTCCTTCTCGCTGCGGGACTACCTGCTCAAGCACATGGTGACGCACACGGGCGTGCGGGCCTTCCAGTGCGGCCTCTGCGCCAAGCGCTTCACGCAGAAGAGCTCCCTCAACGTGCACATGCGCACGCACCGCCCCGGCCGCTTCCCCTGCGCGCTCTGCCCCAAGGCCTTCTCCCACCGCACCCTCCTGGAGCGCCACGGCGCCGCCAGCCACCCCGCGGCACCCGGCACGCCGCTGCCGGCACCAATGGGGCCCTCGGCGTCACTGGGGTCAACAGCAGCGCTGGGGGCAGCAATGGGGTCAGCATTGGGGCCGTCGGCGTCATTGGGGTCAACAGCATCATTGGGGTCAGCAATGGGGTCAACAGCAGCTTTGGGGGCAGCAATGGGGCCATCGGCATCGTTGGGGTCAGCGTTAGGGCCGTCAGCATCATTGGGGTCAACAGCGCCATTGGGGTCAGCATTGGGGCCGTCGGCATCATTGGGGTCAGCGCTGGGGTCAACGGCAGCGTTGGGGTCAGCAATGGGGCCATCGGTGTCATTGGGGTCAACAGCATCATTGGGGTCATCAATGGGGGTCTCAGCATCATTGGGGTCAACAGCATCATTGGGGTCATCAGTGGGGGTCCCAGCATCATTGGGGTCAACAGCGCCATTGGGGTCATCAATGGGGGTCCCAGCATCATTGGGGTCAACAGCGCCATTGGGGTCATCAATGGGGGTCCCAGCATCATTGGGGTCAACAGCATCATTGGGGTCATCAATGGGGGTCCCAGCATCATTGGGGTCAACAGCATCATTGGGGTCATCAATGGGGGTCCCAGCATCATTGGGGTCAACAGCATCATTGGGGTCATCAATGGGGGTGTCAGCATCATTGGGGTCAACAGCGCCATTGGGGTCATCAATGGGGGTCCCAGCATCATTGGGGTCAACAGCATCATTGGGGTCATCAATGGGGGTCCCAGCATCATTGGGGTCATCAATGGGGGTCCCAGCATCATTGGGGTCAACAGTGCCATTGGGGTCATCAATGGGGGTCTCAGTATCATTGGGGTCAACAGCATCATTGGGGTCATCAATGGGGGTCCCAGCATCATTGGGGTCAACAGTGCCATTGGGGTCATCAATGGGGGTCTCAGCATCATTGGGGTCAACAGCATCATTGGGGTCATCAATGGGGGTCCCAGCATCATTGGGGTCAACAGTGCCATTGGGGTCATCAATGGGGGTCTCAGCATCATTGGGGTCAACAGCATCATTGGGGTCAGCACTGGGGGTCCCAGCATCATTGGGGTCATCAATGGGGTCAACAGCACCACTGGGGCCACCGCTGGGGCCAACGGCATCATTGGGGCCATCAACATCATTGGGGTCACCATTGGGGCCGTCAGCATCATTGGGGTCACCATTGGGGCCACCATTGGGGCCGTCAGCATCATTGGGGTCACCACTGGGGCCATCATTGGGGCCACCAGCACCATTGGGGCCACCGTCAGCCCCGTTGGGCCCCCCAGCAGCCCCGGGGCCCCCAGCGGGTGCTGAGCCTTGCGGTGCCAGCCCTGCTCGCACAGCCTGAGGCTGCTCCATAGGGATGGGGTGGGATGGGGAGCACCCAAGCCCCGCTGTTGATGATGTGGATGGAGGTGAAGGGCTCCCAGCCTGGTGTCCCCTCCCCATTGAGGGGGCTTTGGGGTGGCACCGGGCTTGGGGACAACCAAGACACGGCCTTGGAGCTCTCTGTTTGTGCTGTCTTTGTCATTTGGGGCCCTATGAATGGGTGGTGGGGACCAATGGGAGCACCCCATGGGACCCCCCCAGGTCTTGGTGGAGCCAATGGGACCCAAGAAGGGGTTGGAGGAGCCAATGAGCATCCCCCATGGGTCTTTGGGTTGATGATGGGCACCAATCAGGTCCATGCAATGGGAATGGTCCAGCGGGATGCTCGTGGGGACGTGGAGGTGGGCATCGCCTGATTGCTCCTCTCTATTGGATCCCAAATGGATCCCTGGCATTGCCAATTCCCTTCCCGGTCTCCTCTCATTGGATGGCCCAAAGGCCTCCGGGATCCAATTGGAGGTGGAGCTCCAGGATGAGGCTGGGTTGGAGCAAGGACCCCTCATGGGATGGAGGGAGCCGGGAATGCCGCTGGGATTCCAGCCCTGGAGCTCCTCAATGGGAGGACCCCGCATGAATGGAACCCGCTTGGGTCCCGCGGTGCCGAGCGGGGCTGAGGCTGATTGGCTGGGCGAGGTGTCATTCACAGCCTTAACCCCGCCTCCCCTATGCTGATTGGATCAGCGCTGCCTTCACTTCACGTTGATTGGCCCAGCGTCAGCCCGCCCTTCGGGGCGCAAGCCGACGTTCAGCCTCCCAGCCGGGGCGGAGGCGGAAGAAGCTTATTGGATCCTCGCGCTGTCACTCTGCGCGCTCCCCACGCCTATTGGCTCACCGCCACATAGCCCCGCCCACCGAGCCGGCCGAGGGTGTGCGGCGGGGAGGCGGGACAAAGCCTTTCCCCTTCACACCCCTTTGGCTGTCTGCGCTGTCAATCATCCCTAATCCCCGCCCTCCCTTCTCACGGCGCGCTCTGATTGGCTGCCTCTGAGGGGGGGGCGTGTCCGCCGCGCCGCCCGGGCTCTGTGTGGTGGGGGGCCGCGGCCGCCATGTCGGCTCCGGTGGGGAAGAGCGGGGCCGGGCCCGGGCCGGACTCGGCGGAGCTCCTGGAGCGCTGCGGGGGCTGCCGGGAGCGGCTGCGGCCGGAGCGGGAACCGCGGCTCCTCCCGTGCCTGCACTCGCTCTGCCGGGGCTGCCTGCGGCCGGCGCCCGGGGGAACCGGTGAGGGGCGGTGGGAGAGGGGCCTGGAGGCCGTGAGCGGGGCCTGGAGAGGGGAATGGGGCCGTGGGGCTGGGAATGGGGCCGGGAATGGGGGCCTGGAGTCATGGAGCTGGGAATGGGGCGTTGGAGCCGGTAATGGGGCCCTGAAGCCGGGAATGGGACTGTGGTGTCATGGAGCAGGGAATGGGGCCATGGAAGTGGGAATGGGGGCATGGAAGTGGGAATGGGGGCATGGAGGTGGGAATGGGGCCATGGAGGTGGGAATGGGGCCATGGAGGTGAGAGTGGGGCCTTGGAGGTGGGAATGGGGCCATGGAGGTGGGAATGGGGCCATGGAGGTGGGAATGGGGCCCTGCAGTCATGGAGCCGGGAATGGGCTCCCCGCAGCCATGGGGTGACCGGGCCGTGTCCCCCGCGCAGGCCTGGAGTGCCCCATCTGCCGCAGCCAGTGCCGGCCGCAGGACGTGGTGGAGAACTACTTCCTATGGGACAGCAGCGGCGAGCCCGCGCCCGCCGGCCAGGGAGCCAGCCAGGTGCAGCGCTAGAGCCGTTATTAGGGCCTCATTAGGGCTTAATTAGTGCGGCATTAGTGCATTGGTATTAGTGCGTTAGCAGAGCATTCTTAGTGTGTAATTAGTGAATTATTAGTGCCTCATTAGTGCCTCAGTATTGTTTAATTAGGGTATCATTAGCACGTTTCTAGTGCGTTGTCATTAGTGTGTTATTGGTGCGTTATTAGTGTATTATTAGAGCGTTATTAGTGTGTTATTAGAGCGGTATTAGTGTGTAATTAATGCATTATTAATGCATTATTAGTGCGTAATTAGTGAATTATTAGTGCCTCATTATTGTTTAATTAGGGTATTATTAGGACATTGGTGCGTTATTAGAGTGTTGTTAGTATGTAATTAATGCATTGTTAATGCATTATTAGCGTGTAATTAGTGCGTTATTAAAGCGTTATTAGAGCGCTATTAGTGTGTAATTAGTGCATTATTAAAGAGGTATTAGTAATTAATGTGTTGTTATTAGTGCCACGTTAGTGCTTAATTAGGGTATTGTTAGTATGTAATTAGCGCATTATTACTGCTTCATTAGTGCAGTCATTAGCGCGACCTTAGTGCTTCATTAGTCGTTAGTGCTTTATTAGTGCTTTATGTTAGTGACTTATTAGTGCGTTATTAATTACTCAATCGTTAGTGCTTTATGAGGGCTTCATTAGCGTGTCATTTATTAGCCGCTGATTCATTAGTACTTTATTCACTGGTGTTATCAATTAGTGCCTTTTTTATTGGTGCATTATTAGTGCGCTATTAGCATATTATTAGCACTTTATTAGTGCGTTATTAGTGCCTTATTAGTGCTTTAGTAGTGCTTTATTAGTGCTCCATTAGGATGTCATTTATTAGCGCTTTATTAGTGCATAATTAGTGCATTATTAGTGGTTCATTGGCATCTCATTCCCTAGCACCTCATTCGTTAGTGCCTTATTTATTAGCCCGTTATTAGCCTGTTATTAGTGCTAATAATTAGGTCTTACACCCCCCAGTGCTGCACGAGCTGCGAGGACAACGCGGCGGCCACCAGTTACTGCGTGGAGTGCTCGGAGCCGCTGTGCGGGACCTGCGTGGAGGCTCACCAGCGCGTCAAGTACACCAAGGACCACACCGTGCGCGCCATGGGTGCGCGCCCGCATCGCCCTCGCTGTCCCCTTGGTGCCTCCTTAGTGTCCCCTTGGTGTCCCCTTGGTGCCTCCTTAGTGTCCCCTTAGTGTCCCCTTAGTGCCTCCTCAGTGCCCCTATGGTATCCCATTGGTGCCTCCTCAGTGTCCCTATGGTACCCCCTTAGTGTCCCTATGGTGTCTCCTCAGTGTCCCCTTGGTGTCCCCTTAGTGCCTCCTTAGTGTCGCTATGGTCTTCCCTTAGTGTCCCCTTAGTGTCCCTACAGTGTCCCTATGGTACCCCCTTAGTGTCCCCATGGTACCCCCTTAGTGTCCCCATGGTACCCCCTTAGTGTCCCTATGGTGTCTCCTCAGTGTCCCTATGGTACCCCCTTAGTGTCCCTATGGTGTCTCCTCAGTGTCCCTATGGTACCCCCTTAGTGTCCCTATGGTGTCTCCTCAGTGTCCCTATGGTACCCCCTTAGTGTCCCTATGGTGTCTCCTCAGTGTCCCTATGGTACCCCCTTAGTGTCCCTATGGTGTCTCCTCAGTGTCCCTATGGTACCCCCTTAGTGTCCCTATGGTGTCTCCTCAGTGTCCCTATGGTACCCCCTTAGTGTCCCTATGGTGTCTCCTCGGTGTCCCTATGGTACCCCCTTAGTGTCCCTATGGTGTCTCCTCAGTGTCCCTATGGTACCCCCTTAGTGTCCCTATGGTGTCTCCTCGGTGTCCCTATGGTACCCCCTTAGTGTCCCTATGGTGTCTCCTCGGTGTCCCTATGGTGTCCCCTTAGTGCCTCCTCGGTGTCCCTATGGTACCCCCTTAGTGTTCCTATGGTGTCCCCTTAGTGCCTCCTCGGTGTCCCTATGGTATCCCATTGGTGCCTCCTCAGTGTCCCTATGGTACCCCCTTAGTGTCCCTATGGTGTCTCCTCAGTGTCCCTATGGTACCCCCTTAGTGTCCCTATGGTGTCTCCTCAGTGTCCCTATGGTACCCCCTTAGTGTCCCTATGGTGTCTCCTCAGTGTCCCTATGGTACCCCCTTAGTGTCCCTATGGTGTCTCCTCAGTGTCCCTATGGTACCCCCTTAGTGTCCCTATGGTGTCTCCTCGGTGTCCCTATGGTACCCCCTTAGTGTCCCTATGGTGTCTCCTCGGTGTCCCTATGGTGTCCCCTTAGTGTCCCTATGGTGTCCCCTTAGTGCCTCCTCAGTGTCCCTATGGTACCCCCTTAGTGTCCCTATGGTGTCTCCTCAGTGTCCCTATGGTACCCCCTTAGTGTCCCTATGGTGTCTCCTCAGTGTCCCTATGGTACCCCCTTAGTGTCCCTATGGTGTCTCCTCGGTGTCCCTATGGTACCCCCTTAGTGTCCCTATGGTGTCTCCTCGGTGTCCCTATGGTGTCCCCTTAGTGTCCCTATGGTGTCCCCTTAGTGCCTCCTCAGTGTCCCTATGGTGTCCCCTTAGTGTTCCTATGGTGTCCCCTTAGTGTTCCTATGGTGTCCCCTTAGTGCCTCCTCGGTGTTCCTATGGTGTCCCCTTAGTGTTCCTATGGTGTCCCCTTAGTGCCTCCTCGGTGTTCCTATGGTGTCCCCTTAGTGTTCCTATGGTGTCCCCTTAGTGTCCCTACAGTGTCCCTATGGTACCCCCGTAGTGTGCCTATGGTGCTCCCTTAGTGCCTCCTTGGTGTCCCTATGGTACCCCCGTAGTGTTCCTATGGTGTCCCCTTAGTGCCTCCTCAGTGTCCCTATGGTACCCCCTTAGTGTTCCTATGGTGTCCCCTTAGTGTCCCTACAGTGTCCCTATGGTACCCCCGTAGTGTGCCTATGGTGCCCCCTTAGTGCCTCCTTGGTGTCCCTATGGTACCCCCGTAGTGTTCCTATGGTGCCCCCTTAGTGCCTCCTTGGTGTCCCTATGGTACCCCCGTAGTGTGCCTATGGTGCCCCCTTAGTGCCTCCTTGGTGTCCCTTAGTGCCACCATGACGTCACATTTTGCCCCCCCCTTCTGCCGCGCCGCATGCCATGGGGCAGTGATGATGCCATCACAGTGACATCACGATGACATCAGCATGACGTCACACCTCCCCCCCCCGTTGCAGGCAGCGGGCGCGCGGCGGAGCGGACCCTATTCTGCCCGGTGCACAAGCAGGAGCCGCTGGTGCTGTTCTGTGACACGTGCGAGGCGCTGACGTGCCGGGACTGCCAGCTCAGCACCCACCAGGACCACCAGTGAGTCCCGCAGGGCGCCTCGTTAGGCCCGTAAGCAATTAACGCCCTCGTTAGCCCTTAGACCAGGTGCCTCCGGGGTCTGTAAGCGGTAATGGTGAAGCTCAGCCCCTAATTAAGGTGATTAATCAGTTATTCAGGTGATTAATTGGGTATTAAAGTGATTAATGAGTGATTGGACTGATTAATTAGCTAATTAGTTATTAAACTGATTAGTTGTTGAACTGATAATTAGTTACTAAATTGTTTAGTTATTGGACTGATTCATTATTAAGCAGATTAATTAGTTATTGATTAGTTACTAGTGGGATTAGTTGTTGAACTGGTTAATTATTGAACTGAGTTATTAAGTTGATTAATTAGCTAGTGAGCTGATTAATTATTAAATGGATTAATTATTGAGCTGATTACTCAGTTACGAAGCTGATTAGTTGTTGAGCTGATTAGTTATTAAACACATTAATTACGTATTAAATTGATTAATTGTTAAAGGGATTATTTAGTTGTTGAACTGGCTAATTAGTTGTGGAATTAATTAGGTATTAAGTTGATTAATTATTGAGCTGATTAGTTATTAAACTGATTATGGAACTGATTGGTTAGTTACTAAGCTGTTTAGTTACATGTTAAACTGATTAATTAGTTATTAAATTGATTACTTAGTTACTGAACTGATTAATTAGGCATCAAATTGATCAGTTATTGAACTGATTTAGTTATTAAATGGATTGGTTAGTTGCTAAAGTGTTTCATTAACTATGGAATTATTGAGTTGATTAGTTATTAAATTGATTGGCTATTAATTTGATTAGTCATTAAGTTGATTGGGGATGGAGGTGATCATTGGTTATTAATCTCATTGGTTACTTACTGATAGGAAACAGGAAGCTCTCAGTTGTTGGGTAACCACCGCGAGGCTGGACCCTGGGGGGGGGGGGGGGGGGAGTTCAATTGGGCTCTCACCTCATTAATTACTCATTAATGAGCTCGTTAATTAGAGCCTTGCTTGGAGGGGCGTCAATTGCTTTAAGGTCCTGGAAGTCCCCTTTCTCCCCCCCCCTTTCTCCCCCCCCTTTCTCCCCCCCCCTTTCTCCCCCCCCCTTTCTCCCCCCCCCTTTCTCCCCCCCCCTTTCTCCCCCCCCTTTCTCCCCCCCCTTTCTCCCCCCCCTTTCTCCCCCCCCTTTCTCCCCCCCCTTCTCCCCCCTCTTTCTCCCCCCCCTTTCTCCCCCCCCTTTCTCCCCCCCCTTCTCCCCCCCCTTTCTCCCCCCCCTTCTCCCCCCCCTTTCTCCCCCCCCTTTCTCCCCCCCCCTTCTCCCCCCCCTTTCTCCCCCCCCCTTTCTCCCCCCCTTCTCCCCCCCCTTTCTCCCCCCCCTTTCTCCCCCCCCTTTCTCCCCCCCCTTTCTCCCCCCCCTTTCTCCCCCCCCTTTCTCCCCCCCCTTTCTCCCCCCCCTTTCTCCCCCCCCTTTCTCCCCCCCCTTTCTCCCCCCCCTTTCTCCCCCCCCTTTCTCCCCCCCCTTTCTCCCCCCCCTTTCTCCCCCCCCTTTCTCCCCCCCCTTTCTCCCCCCCCTTTCTCCCCCCCCTTTCTCCCCCCCCTTTCTCCCCCCCCTTTCTCCCCCCCTTTCTCCCCCCCCTTTCTCCCCTCCCCCCTTTCTCCTCCCCCCTTTCTCCCCCCCCCTTTCTCCCCCCCCCTTTCTCCCCCCCCCTTCTCCCCCCCCTTTCTCCCCCCCCTTTCTCCCCCCCCTTTCTCCCCCCCCTTTCTCCTCCCCCTTTCTCCCCCCCCTTTCTCCCCCCCCTTTCTCCCCCCCCTTTCTCCCCCCCCTTTCTCCCCCCCCTTTCTCCCCCCCTTTCTCCCCCCCTTTCTCCCCCCTTCTCCCCCCCCTTTCTCCCCCCCCTTTCTCCCCCCCCCTTTCTCCCCCCCCTTTCTCCCCCCCCTTTCTCCCCCCCCTTTCTCCCCCCCCTTTCTCCCCCCCCTTTCTCCCCCCCCTTTCTCCCCCCCCCTTCTCCCCCCCCTTCTCCCCCCCTTTCTCCCCCCCCTTTCTCCCCCCCCTTTCTCCCCCCCCTTTCTCCCCCCCCTTTCTCCCCCCCTTTCTCCCCCTTTCTCCCCCCCCTTTCTCCCCCCCCTTTCTCCCCCCCCTTTCTCCCCCCCTTTCTCCCCCCTTCTCCCCCCCCTTTCTCCCCCCCCTTTCTCCCCCCCCTTTCTCCCCCCCCTTTCTCCCCCCCCTTTCTCCCCCCCCTTTCTCCCCCCCCTTTCTCCCCCCCCTTTCTCCCCCCCCTTTCTCCCCCCCCTTTCTCCCCCCCCTTTCTCCCCCCCCCTTTCTCCCCCCCCTTTCTCCCCCCCCTTCTCCCCCCCCCTTCTCCCCCCCCTTTCTCCCCCCCCTTTCTCCCCCCCCTTTCTCCCCCCCCTTTCTCCCCCCCCCTTTCTCCCCCCCCTTTCTCCCCCCCTTTCTCCCCCCCCTTTCTCCCCCCCCCTTTCTCCCCCCCCTTTCTCCCCCCCTTTCTCCCCCCCCTTTCTCCCCCCCCTTTCTCCCCCCCCTTCTCCCCCCCCTTTCTCCCCCCCCTTTCTCCCCCCCCTTTCTCCCCCCCCTTTCTCCCCCCCCTTTCTCCCCCCCCTTTCTCCCCCCCCTTTCTCCCCCCCCTTTCTCCCCCCCCTTTCTCCCCCCCCTTTCTCCATCCCCTCCCCCCCTTCCCCCCCTTCCCCCCCTTCCCCCCCTTCCCCCCCTTCCCCCCCCTTCCCCCCCATCCCCCCCCTTCCCCCCCATCCCCCCCCTTCCCCCCCCTTTCTCCCCCTTCTCCCCCATCCCCCCCCTTCCCCCCCATCCCCCCCCTTCCCCCCCCACCCCCCCCTTCTCCCCCCACCCCCCCCTTCCCCCCCCCTTCCCCCCCCCCTTCCCCCCCCTTCCCCCTATTTCCCCCCCATTTCCCCCCCTTTCCCCCCTTCTTTCCCCCCCCCCCCCCTTCCCCCCACTGCCCCCCCCCCCGGGCTGCCCCTGTCCCTGCCGTGCTTCGCAGCCCCCATGGGTGCTCTCTGTCCCCCCCCGCAGGTACCAGTTCCTGGAGGAGGCCGGCCGGAGCCAGCGGCAGCTGCTGCTGGGGCTGCTCAAGCGCCTGGGGGACAAGCAGGCGGCCCTGCAGCGCTCGGCCCGCGAAGTGCGCACCTTGTACGTGCCTTCCCGAGCCCCATAGGAGGGGATCCGGCCCCATAGGAGGAGATCCAGCCCCATAGGAGGGGATCCGGCCCCATAGGAGGAGATCCGGCCCCATGGGAGGGGATCCTGCCCCATGGGAGGGGATCCGGCCCCATAGGAGGGGATCCGGCCCCATGGGAGGGGATCCGGCCCCATAGGAGGAGATCCAGCCCCATGGGAGGGGATCCGGCCCCATAGGAGGGGATCCGGCCCCATAGGAGGGGATCCGGCCCCATAGGAGGAGATCCGGCCCCATGGGAGGGGATCCGGCCCCATGGTAGGGGATCCGGCCCCATAGGAGGGGATCCGGCCCCAAAGGAGGAGATCCTGCCCCATTGGAGGGGATCCGGCCCCATAGGAGGGGATCCGGCCCCATAGGAGGAGATCCAGCCCCATAGGAGGGGATCCAGCCCCATAGGAGGGGATCCGGCCCCATAGGAGGAGATCCTGCCCCATGGTAGGGGATCCGGCCCCATGGTAGGGGATCCGGCCCCAAAGGAGGGGATCCGGCCCCATAGGAGGGGATCCTGCCCCATGGGAGGGGATCCGGCCCCATAGGAGGGGATCCGGCCCCATAGGAGGGGATCTGGCCCCACAGAAGGGGATCCGGCCCCATAGGAGGGGATCCTGCCCCATAGGAGGGGATCCGGCCCCAAAGGAGGGGATCCTGCCCCACAGGAGGGGATCCTGCCCCATAGGATGGGATCCTGCCCCGTAGGAGGGGATCCGGCCCCAAAGGAGGGGATCCTGCCCCGTAGGAGGGGATCCTGCCCCGTAGGAGGGGATCCTGCCCCGTAGGAGGGGATCCTGCCCCATAGGAGGAGATCCGGCCCCATAGGAGGAGATCCGGCCCCGTAGGAGGGGATCCAGCCCCGTAGGAGGGGATCCAGCCCCATAGGAGGGGATCCAGCCCCATAGGAGGGGATCCTGCCCCATAGGAGGGGATCCAGCCCCACGGGAGGGGATCCAGCCCCATAGGAGTGGATCCGACCTCATAGAATGGGATCCAACCCCATAGAGGAGGGGATCTGACCCCATAGGGGAGTATGTGTCCCCCCATAGAGGGGGGATCTGACCCCATGGAGGGGGATGTCTGTCCCCATAGAGTGGTATCTGACCCCATAGGATGGGATCCGACCCCATAGAAGGGGGTATCTGCCACCAGAAAGGGCTTATCTGACCCCATAGGAGGGGATTTACCCCCATAGGGGAGTATATGACCCCATAGGGGGGTGTTATGTGCCCCACGGGGAGGACTTGTCTGCCCCTATGGGGGGGTTGATCTGCCCCCATGGGGGGGTATCTGAGCCCTTGCGGGAGGTCCCATCCTGCTCCGTGCCCCCCCAGCATGCGGCGCGTGGCCGAGGTGCAGAAGCGGGTGCAGGTGGAGGTCAAGGTCGCCATCCTGCAGATCATGAAGGAGCTCAACAAGCGGGGCCGGGTGCTGGTCAGCGATGCCCAGGTCAGTGGCGGGAACCCATAACCCCCCCGTTTTACCCCCCCATCCCCATGGCTGGGTGCTGAGGGGCTCTCTGGGTCCCCCCTGCTCCCCATTGCAGCGGGTGACCGAGGGGCAGCAGGAGAAGCTGGAGCAGCAGCATTGGGCCATGACCAAGCTGCAGCAGCAGCAGGAGCACATCCTGCGCTTCACCTCCTGGGCGCTGGAGAGGGACAACAGCGCTGCCCTGCTGCTCTGCAGGAGGCTGGTGAGGAGCTGAGCCCCCCAACCCCATCCCGACCTCATCCTGACCCATCCCGACCCCATCCCACCCCATCCAACCCCATCCCACCCCATCCAAACCCCATCCCGACCTCATCCCGACCCCATCCCACCCCATCCAAACCCCATCCAACCCCATCCCGACCTCATCCCGACCCATCCCACCCCATCCCAAACCATCTCGACCCCATCCCGACCCCATCCCGACCCATCCCGACCCATCCCGACCCCATCCCGATCCATCCCGACCCAATCCTGACCCATCCCAAACCATCCCAACCCCATCCCACCCCATCCCAAACCATCCCAACCCCATCCCACCCCATCCCAAACCATCCCAACCCCATCCCACCCCATCCCAACCCCATCCAACCCCATCCCGACCTCATCCAATCCCACCCCATCCCACCCCATCCCAACCCCATCCCACCCCATCCCAACCCCATCCAACCCCATCCCAACCCCATCCCACCCCATCCCAACCCCATCCCCACCCCATCCCAACCCCATCCCAACCCATCCCGACCCCATCCCACCCCCATCCCACCCCATCCCAACCCCATCCCACCCCATCCCGACCCCATCCCACCCCCATCCCACCCCATCCCAACCCCATCCCACCCCATCCCGACCCCATCCCACCCCCATCCCAACCCCCCCCCCGAACCCCCCCATCCTTCCCTTGGGATGCCCCCCCCCCATTGTCACAACTCCTTTGTCCCCCCCCCAGATCTGCCTCCAGCTCCAAGACGCTCTCAAGGCCATGGTGGAGCCTGTGGAGCCTCAGGGGGATATGAAATTCCAATGGGATCCCAGCGCCTGGACCAGGAGCGCCGAGAGCTTCGGTGAGACCCTTGTTGGGGGGGGGGGGCAGCACCCATTGGGGGCACCCTGGACCCCCCCATTGACTCCCCCCCATCGCAGGCACCATCGTATCGGAGCGGAGCCTCCCCCCTCCAGCCCTCAGCCCCCACGGCCCTGGCGCCTCACAGGTACCTCTATGGGGGGGGTTTGGGGGGTTCAGCACCCATGGGTGCCCCCCTCCTTGACCCCCACCCCCTTATCTATCCCCTGCAGGGTGCCCCCCAAGCCATGGTGGTGAGCAAAGGGCAGCCCAGCCCCGTGGTGCAAAGCAGCTCTGCCCCCCCCAATGGGGCTGAGGAGGGGCTGGGGGGGCCCCCCCCAATTGAGGTGCCCCTTGAGGGGGGGCAGGGTTTGGGCTGCCCCAACCTGTCCCCCCCCCACCTTTACCCTGAGATGGCCGAGAGCGGTGGGGACACGGAGCTGGGTGAGTTGGGGGGGGATACATGGGGGGGGGCACAAAAGGGGGGGGCACAGGGGGAGGAAGGCTCCTGATGGGGGTTTCTTCAGCAGCCAATGGCCCCCCCGAAGCTGCTGGCACCAGAAGGAAGAGGTGAGTGGGGGGGGGCCCTTGGCCTTGTCCCTGTGTCCCTATAGGTGACAGTGATGCCATGTCCCTATAGGGGACCCTGTCTCCATATCCCTATAGGTGACCCCATATCCTTATAGGTGATTCTGTATCCCTGTAGATGACCCCCTGTCCCTATAGGTGTCAGTGACCCCATGTCCCTGTAGGAGACCCCCTGTCCCTATAGGTGTCAGTGACCCCATGTCCCTGTAGGAGACCCCCTGTCTCTATAGGTGTCAGTGACCCCATGTCCCTGTAGGAGACCCCCTGTCTCTATAGGTGTCAGTGACCCCATGTCCCTATAGGAGATCCCTGTCTCTATAGGTGTCAGTGACCCCATGTCCCTGTAGGAGACCCCCTGTCTCTATAGGTGTCAGTGACCCCATGTCCCTATAGGAGACCCCCTGTCCCTATAGGTGTCAGTGACCTCATGTCCCTATAGGAGATCCCTGTCTCTATAGGTGTCAGTGACCCCATGTCCCTGTAGGAGACCCCCTGTCTCTATAGGTGTCAGTGACCCCATGTCCCTATAGGAGATCCCTGTCTCTATAGGTGTCAGTGACCCCATGTCCCTATAGGAGATCCCTGTCTCTATAGGTGTCAGTGACCCCATGTCCCTATAGGAGATCCCTGTCCCTATAGGTGTCAGTGACCTCATGTCCCTATAGGAGATCCCTGTCTCTATAGGTGTCAGTGACCCCATGTCCCTATAGGAGATCCCTGTCTCTATAGGTGTCAGTGACCCCATGTCCCTATAGGAGATCCCTGTCTCTATAGGTGTCAGTGACCCCATGTCCCTATAGGAGACCCCCTGTCCCTATAGGTGTCAGTGACCCCATGTCCCTATAGGAGACCCCCTGTCCCTATAGGTGTCAGTGACCCCATGTCCCTATAGGAGACCCCCTGTCCCTATAGGTGTCAGTGACCCCATGTCCCTATAGGTGTCAGTGACCCCATGTCCCTACAGGTGACCCCCTGTCCCTATAGGTGTCAGTGACCCCATGTCCCTATAGGTGACCCCTGTCCCTATAGGTGTCAGTGACCCCATGTCCCTACAGGTGACCCCATGTCCCTATAGGTGTCAGTGACCCCATGTCCCTGTAGGAGACCCCCTGTCCCTATAGGTGTCAGTGACCCCATGTCGCTATAGGTGACCCCTGTCCCTATAGGTGTCAGTGACCCCATGTCCCTATAGGAGACCCCCTGTCCCTATAGGTGTCAGTGACCCCATGTCCCTATAGGTGTCAGTGACCCCATGTCCCTATAGGTGACCCCCTGTCCCTATAGGTGTCAGTGACCCCATGTCCCTGTAGGAGACCCCCTGTCCCTATAGGTGTCAGTGACCCCATGTCCCTATAGGAGACCCCCTGTCCCTATAGGTGTCAGTGACCCCATGTCCCTATAGGAGACCCCCTGTCCCTATAGGTGTCAGTGACCCCATGTCCCTATAGGAGATCCCTGTCTCTATAGGTGTCAGTGACCCCATGTCCCTATAGGAGATCCCTGTCTCTATAGGTGTCAGTGACCCCATGTCCCTATAGGAGACCCCCTGTCCCTATAGGTGTCAGTGACCCCATGTCCCTATAGGAGACCCCCTGTCCCTATAGGTGTCAGTGACCCCATGTCCCTGTAGGAGACCCCCTGTCCCTATAGGTGTCAGTGACCCCATGTCCCTATAGGAGACCCCCTGTCCCTATAGGTGTCAGTGACCCCATGTCCCTATAGGTGACCCCTGTCCCTATAGGTGTCAGTGACCCCATGTCCCTATAGGAGACCCCCTGTCCCTATAGGTGTCAGTGACCCCATGTCCCTATAGGAGACCCCCTGTCCCTATAGGTGTCAGTGACCCCATTTCCCTGTAGGAGACCCCCTGTCCCTATAGGTGTCAGTGACCCCATGTCCCTATAGGTGTCAGTGACCCCATGTCCCTATAGGTGACCCCCTGTCCCTATAGGTGTCAGTGACCCCATGTCCCTATAGGTGACCCCTGTCTCTATAGGTGTCAGTGACCCCATGTCCCTACAGGTGACCCCATGTCCCTATAGGTGTCAGTGACCCCATGTCCCTATAGGTGACCCCTGTCCCTATAGGTGTCAGTGACCCCATGTCCCTATAGGAGACCCCCTGTCCCTATAGGTGTCAGTGACCCCATGTCCCTGTAGGAGACCCCCTGTCCCTATAGGTGTCAGTGACCCCATGTCCCTATAGGTGTCAGTGACCCCATGTCCCTATAGGTGACCCCCTGTCCCTATAGGTGTCAGTGACCCCATGTCCCTGTAGGAGACCCCCTGTCCCTATAGGTGTCAGTGACCCCATGTCCCTATAGGTATCAGTGACCCCATGTCCCTATAGGAGACCCCCTGTCCCTATAGGTGTCAGTGACCCCATGTCCCTGTAGGAGACCCCCTGTCCCTATAGGTGTCAGTGACCCCATGTCGCTATAGGTGACCCTATATCCCTATAGGTGACCCCCTGCCTCCCTCTCCCCCCCCAGGAGCTGCCCCGTGCCCTGCCCGCTGCTGCGCAAGGTGCCCCGGGTGCGCCTGGAGCGCCTGGAGCTGGGCCTGGAGCTGGGAGCGGCGCCGGTCCCGGTTTTCCGGGTGCTGCCCGGAGCCTCCGCCCGGGAATTCAGCCTCATCGTCATCGAGCGCGGGCAGCCCCGCACCCCCCCCGCCGCCGTCAAGGTCCTCGTGCCCCCCTTATCCGAGCCCCCACATCCATCTCATCCCTGTCCCCATGTCCATCACCCCTGTCCCTGTGCCCCCAGTCATCCCCTTCTTGTCCCTGTTCCCCTTATCCCTGACTCCCCCCCTTATCCCTGTCCCGCCTTGTCCCTCTCCCCCTGTATTCCCCCCTTGGCCTTGTGCCCCTGTCTCCATCCCCCCCTTTTCCATGTCATTCCCACCCACGTCCATGCCCCCCTCCTTATCCTTGCCCCACATCCACCCCCTTGCCCCCATCTCACCCCCCACCCCCCTTGCAGGAGGAGCAGCCGGAGGACACGAAGCCTCTTCCCACCCATCCCAATGGGCCCCCGTCCTCGGAGCCGGGATGCATCCCGGGATCCATGCTGGGATCCGTGTCCTGCTGCCGCGTGTGCCGCCGCGCCGGGGCCGTGGTCATGTGCGACCGCTGCGAGCGCTGCTTCCACCTCGCCTGCCACCTGCCCGCCCTGCAGGAGGTGCCCAGGTACCGCGCATCCCGTGGGATCCAGTGGGATCCAATGGGATCACTTCCCTGCTGCTCTTTCCCAGTGGTCACTGTTCCCCCACTCTTCACTGCTTCCCCCCCTTCAGGATCCCTTTGGCATTGGGAGGGGTGTGGATCTCATCCCTTGGATCCTCTTGTTTCCCATGGGATCTCCCAATTCCTTGTGCCTCTTGAGGGATCCCTGGGATCTCACAGCCCGGCTCCCATAGATCCGCAGTGTGATCCCTGCAGATCCAGGCTCCTTATGGAGGATCCCTGTTGAGCCTAAACCCTGGGGGAGGCTCCTCCATCCCTGACCCTCCTGCATCCCTTGTAGCTTCCCTAGGGATCTACCCCCTGCTCCACAGGGAGAACCACCCCCCTCCACCGCGGATCCCACCCCTCCATCCTGGCCTTCCAGACCCCGATCCATGTGGGAATCCCTCTGAGGATCCCAATCCTGCTGATCCCTCCCTCCCCCTGCTCCCATAGCCCCGAGTGGAGGTGTTTGCTCTGCCAGGACCTGCCCCCCCCCAGCCAGGACCTCACCGAGGGGCCCCCTCAGAAGCTCTGCCCCTTGGACCAGCAGGTACATGGAGGGGGGTTGGACACCGGCAGGAGGGATCCATGGATCCTTTTGACCCCCCCCCCCGCCTTTAGAAGTGTGAGTCGGTGCTGCTGCAGCTGCTGTGCCACGAGCCCTGCCGGCCCTTCCATCGCCTCTCCAGCTCCACGGTGAGTCCCATGGCTCCGGGCTGCTTGGGGATCCATGGAGGGATCCATTCCAGCTGGGAATTCTCTTCCCATAGGATACCCCCGACCCCATTGACCTCACGTTGATCCGGGCCCGGCTGCAGGAGAAGCTGAGCCCCCATTACTGCAGCCCCGAGGAGTTCGCCCGGGATATCTGGAGGCTGCTGAGGCAATTCAGCTCCCAGAGCGAGGTGGGATCCTGGGATCCAGGCTGGGATTTAGGGAGGGATCCATCTTTTTCCTCACCCTTTTCCGCGTCCCCAGGATAAGGAGCACGTTCAGTCCGTCCTGGCCTTGCAAAGCTTCGTCGAGTCCCGGCTCAGCGCTGCCTTCGGTGATGGCAAGTTCTCAGCTGCCCAATTCCTTATGGAACCCCTTGTCCCTATGGATGATGCTCAAGGATCCCCGGCTCCCCCCGCTCCTGGTGCTGTGGGTCCCTGATGCCTTCCCATGGGAATTGGGTTTATCCCATTGTGGTGTCCATGTCTGTGTTACTTGGAGAAATAAAACCATTGTCGAGCCCCCATTGTCTCTTGGTGCCCCCCAAATTCCATCCTTTCCTTGGAGAAGGGCTGGAACGGGAGCTACTGGGATGATGCTGGGGGATGGAGCCGGTATGGCCCAAATGGGATAAGGGTCTGGTCCCCACAGGACCCCCCCCTCCACTTCCACCCTCAATCCAGGCTGGTGCGGAGGATGGGAAGAGCCGAGATGGGAGGTGGGAATTCCGGGAATAGCCGATACTTTCCGGTGAGGCACGAAGAGAGCGGTACCGGAAAGAGACGAAGTGTTCCGGAAGGAGCCGAAGCTGCGCTGGGGGAGACCCGAGGCGGGGCGGAACGCATCGGAGCCGCCCCCTTTCCGGAAGAACCCGAAGCGGCTCCGGAAAGAGCCGAAGCTGGCTCGGGGCTCTCTATAGGACCGCGGGGCGGGGCGGAACGCATCGAGCCCGCCCCTTCTCCGGAAAGAGCCGAAGCGGCTCCGGAAAGAGCCGAAGCGTGGGGTTGGGGGGAAAGACCCCGGAACGAATCGTTCTGTTTCCGGAGGAACCCGAAGCGCGTCCTGCGCCCGCCCGAGCCCTCTCCGGAAAGCCCCGAAGCCCCTTCCGGAGAACCCCGAAGCGCTTCCGGAAGTTGCCGAGCGGCGCCGGCCGTGGCCGATCCCCTTCCCCTCATCGCCTCAGGGCCGCCGCCGCCGCTTCCGCCCCAGCTCCGGGTCCCGCTGTCGCCGCCGCCCGCCCCGTCCTCCCCTCCGGGGGGGGCCCAGCCCGGCTCCCGCCCCCCCCCGGCCCCGGTCCCGGTCCCGGTTCCGGTCCCGGTTCGGCCCGGCCCGGCAGGATGATCAAGCTCTTCTCGCTGAAGCAACAGAAGAAGGAGGAGGAATCGGCGGGCGGGACCAAGGGCACCAGCAAGAAGGCCTCGGCCGCACAGCTCCGGATACAGAAAGGTGACCGGGACCGGGGCCTGGGGGCTCCGAACCGAACCGGACCCCCCCCCAGCAGCGGGACCCAATGAGGCCTGGAGGGGCCTAAACGGGGCCCGGAAAGGCCTAAACGGGGCCTTTGGGGGGTAGGAATGGGGCCTAGGGGTGTCATAGGGGGGAAATGGGGCCGGGGGGGGTCCTAATGGAGACGGGAGGGGGGTTAATGGGGTCGGGGAGGGTTTAATGGGGCCTGGGGAGGGTCTAATAGGGAGGAAATGGGACTTGGAGGGGGCTACAGGAGAGGAAATGGGCCCGGGGGGGGTCCTAACAGAGCCTGGAGGGGTCTAATGGAGATGGGGGGGTTCTGTTAGGGCCTGGGGGAGTCAAATGGGGCCTGGGGAGGGGGGAACAGGACCTGGGGGGGTTCTAACGGGGGGGAGGTCCCTTCCTAGTGTGTTCCATGGGGGCTCCCGGTCCCCGCAGGGCCCTATTGGGCCTGCAGGGAGAGGGAACTGATTCCAGTAGGGCTTAGCGGGGGGTGCTTGTGCTTGTGGGGCAGGGATGTGACCCCCCCCATATCCCCCCCTGTGTTCCCCCCCCAAGACATCAACGAGCTGAACCTGCCCAAGACGTGCGAGATCGACTTCTCCGACCAGGACGATCTGCTCCATTTCCGGCTCCTCATCTGCCCCGACGAGGTGGGGACCCCCCCATTGTCCCCTTTGTCACCCCCCATGTCCCTTTGTCACCCCCCCATTGTCCCCTTTGTCACCCCCCATTGTCCCCTTTGTCACCCCCCATTGTCCCCTTTGTCACCCCCCCATTGTCCCCCTTGTCACCCCCCCATTGTCCCCTTTGTCACCCCCCATTGTCCCCCTTGTCACCCCCCCATTGTCCCCTTTGTCACCCCTCATGTCCCTTTGTCACCCCCCACGTCCCTTTGTCACCCCCCCATTGTCCCCTTTGTCACCCCCCACGTCCCTTTGTCACCCCCCACGTCCCTTTGTCACCCCCCCATTGTCCCCTTTGTCACCCCCCACGTCCCTTTGTCACCCCCCCATTGTCCCCTTTGTCACCCCCCCATTGTCCCCTTTGTCACCTCCCACGTCCCTTTGTCACCCCCCCCCATGGTGACATCTCTGTCCCCCCCTCCCAGGGCTTCTACAAGGGAGGGAAGTTCGTCTTCAGCTTTAAGGTCAGTGCTGCTTGTGGCCACCAACAGCCATCCCAGGGCCACCAGCCATTGGGATGGCCATGGTGGGGGGGACACACACAACAGTGGTGGCCACCAAGGTGGGTTTGTGGCCACCGTTGACGCAGGAGCTTGGTGGCCACTAACACCCACCCTGTGGCCACCAAACGATGAGCCAATGGTGGCCACCACGGTGGCTTTGTGGCCACCGTTGACGCAGGAGCTTGGTGGCCACTCACCCCCAACCCGTGGCCACCGCCATGGCCCCCTGTCCTTGGTGCAGGTTGGCCAGGGCTACCCCCACGACCCCCCCAAGGTCAAGTGCGAGACCATGGTTTATCACCCCAACATCGACCTGGAGGGCAACGTCTGCCTCAACATCCTCAGGTGGGCAAGCGGGCCCCTCGGGGTGGCCACTGGGACCCCCCCCTTCTGCCCCATTGATGGGGGGCAGATGGTGGCTATGGGGTGGCCCCATTGACCCCCATTATCTCTCCCATGCCAGAGAGGACTGGAAGCCGGTGCTGACGATAAACTCCATCATCTACGGCCTGCAGTACCTCTTCCTGGTGGGTGCCCATGGGGGGGGCACCCATAGGGGCTTGGGGGCATCGCCTGTGGGGCAGTGGGGGGGTTAAGGGGAGGTTTGGGGGGGTATTTGGGGTCCTTGGGGGGGGTTAAGGAGCCCCATGGGGATATTATGGGCTATGGGGGTACAGTGGGGGGGGTATTTAAGGGTGTTGGGGGTACATTAAGGGTTATTGGGGGGCATTAAGGCAGATGGGGGGCAGTGGGCACTCGTGACCCCCATATCCCTTAGCCCCTTATCTGTATGTCCTGCTATCCCCATATCTTCCTATTCCTATATCCATCCCTTTATCCCACACCCCCCATCCCCCCCATCACCATCCCTTATCCTCCACCCATCCCCCCCATCCCATACTCCCCCTTTCCACTCCATCCCAAACCCTCATCCCACCCCCCCATCCCCATTCCATACCCCCCATCCCACCCCCCCATCCCCATCCCATACCCCCCATCCCACCCCCCCATCCCCATCCCATACCCCCCTTTCCACCTCCCACCCCCCCATCCCCATCCCATACCCCCCCTTTCCACCTCCCACCCCCCCATCCCCATCCCATACCCCCCCTTTCCACCTCCTACCCCTCCATCCCCATCCCATACCCCCCTTTCCACCTCCCACCCCCCCATCCCCATCCCATACCCCCCTTTCCACCTCCCACCCCCCCATCCCCATCCCATACCCCCCTTTCCACCTCCCACCCCCCCATCCCCATCCCATACCCCCCTTTCCACCTCCTACCCCTCCATCCCCATCCCTTATCCCCCCCAATCCCACTCTCTGGTCCCCGGGGGGGGGGGGGGGGGGCCGTATTCCTGACCCCCCCCGTTCTGGGGGTGCCCCCCCAGGAGCCCAACCCCGAGGACCCCCTGAACAAGGAGGCTGCCGAGGTGCTGCAGAGCAACCGCCGCCTCTTCGAGCAGAACGTGCAGCGCTCCCTGCGCGGCGGCTACGTCGGGGCCACCTACTTCGAGCGCTGCCTCAAGTAGCCCCGCCCCCTTCCCTTTAAACCCCGCCCCCTTCCCCTTAAACCCCGCCCCCTCTCCCGCCTCCAACCCCAACCTTTGCCTCAAGCCCCCGCCCCCTCTCCCTCGAAGCCCCGCCCCTTCCCCCCACCCCTCGAAGCCCCGCCCCCCCCTATTTATTGCCCCGCCCCCGGGGGCGGGGGGGGCGCCCCCCAGCGCTGATTAAAGGTGGTGGTGACGATGGAGCCGTTGGGAGTGGGGAGATGGGGGGGGACGGGGGGGGGCCCAGTGCGCCCAGTTCCCTTCTTACTGCTCCCAGTGCGCCCAGTTCCCTTCTCACTGCTCCCAGTGCGCCCAGTTCCCTTCTCACTGCTCCCAGTGCGCCCAGTTCCCTTCTTACTGCTCCCAGTTCCCTTCTTACTGCTCCCAGTGCGCCCAGTTCCCTTCTTACTGCTCCCAGTTCCCTTCTTACTGCTCCCAGTGCGCCCAGTTCCCTTCTTACTGCTCCCAGTGCGCCCAGTTCCCTTCTCACTGCTCCCAGTGCGCCCAGTTCCCTTCTTACTGCTCCCAGTGCGCCCAGTTCCCTTCTTACTGCTCCCAGTGCGCCCAGTTCCCTTCTCACTGCTCCCAGTGCGCCCAGTTCCCTTCTTACTGCTCCCAGTGCGCCCAGTTCCCTTCTTACTGCTCCCAGTGCGCCCAGTTCCCTTCTTACTGCTCCCAGTTCCCTTCTCACTGCTCCCAGTGCACCCAGTTCCCTTCTTACTGCTCCCAGTGCGCCCAGTTCCCTTCTTACTGCTCCCAGTGTGCCCAGTTCCCTTCTCACTGCTCCCAGTGTGCCCAGTTCCCTTCTTACTGCTCCCAGTGTGCCCAGTTCCCTTCTCACTGCTCCCAGTGCGCCCAGTTCCCTTCTTACTGCTCCCAGTGCGCCCAGTTCCCTTCTCACTGCTCCCAGTGCGCCCAGTTCCCTTCTCACTGCTCCCAGTGCGCCCAGTTCCCTTCTTACTGCTCCCAGTGTGCCCAGTTCCCTTCTTACTGCTCCCAGTTCCCTTCTCACTGCTCCCAGTGCACCCAGTTCCCTTCTTACTGCTCCCAGTTCCCTTCTCACCGCTCCCAGTGCGCCCAGTTCCCTTCTCACTGCTCCCAGTGCGCCCAGTTCCCTTCTCACTGCTCCCAGTGCGCCCAGTTCCCTTCTTACTGCTCCCAGTATTCCCAGTTCCCTTCTTCGGGGGTCCCAGTGTTCTCAGTTGCCTTCTATAGGGGTCCCACTGTTCCCAGTTCCTTTCCCTATGGCTCCCAGTATGCCCAGCTCCCGATCCCAGTATTCCCAGTACAGCCCAGTTCATCCCCGTTCCCCCCCAGCCTCTGTCCCAACACCCCTGCGCCGCCAGGAGGCGCCCTCACTGCGGCGTCGCTCTCCCCGGCCCTTTGTGACCCAAACAAGGAAGTGGCCGCTCTGGCCGCTTCCTCGATGGTTTTCCACCCCCTCCCCGGAGAGGGCGGGGCGGGGCCGCTCCCTCGGTCATGTGACCGACGCCGCGTGACGTCAACGCGGAAGTGCGCGGCAGCCCCCGGGAGCCGCGGCAGGATCGCGGTGAGCGGCCGGGTCATAGAGACGGGAGCCGGGGGGGGAGGACAGAGCGGCCAGGGCCCGGGGTCATAGAGAGCGGCGGGGGGGGCAAGAGGGCCCCGGTACCGGTAATACCAGAGAGACGAGCGAGCCAGAGCGGTCGGGCCCGGGCCGGGAGGGAGGAGGCCGGAACCATAGAGACGCCTCCGAGGCCTCCAGGTGGGCTAGAGGGGCCTCGCACCATAGAGTGCCGGGGCGGACGGGTCCGCCGGGGCCATAGAGAGCGGCTGGGGCGGGGCAGAGCGTCCCGCGGGGCGGCGCTCTAGGCCTGGACCATAGAGACGCGGCGGGTGGGGACGAGCCGTAGCCGGGAAGGGGGCGTGGCCCTGGACGGTGATTGGCTGTCGCCATGGAGAAGGGGCGAGTCCTCGGGCTGTGATTGGCTGTTGCCATGAAGGAGGGGCGGAGCCAAGGGGGCTTATGAATACCCCGTGGAGGGGGGTAATAAATGGCCAGAGGGGGCAATGGTGGCCTTAAGGGGGCAATAAATACCCCTGGGGGGGTAGAACTGCCCCGGGGGGGGTAATAAAGGCCAATGGGGGGGAAAAAGTGCACCGGGGGGGGTATTTGTGCCTCTGTTGCCCCTTTATGGCCCCCCCCATGTCCCACTGATGTCCCTGTATCCCATTGCCATCCCCGTATCCCATTGCCATCCCCGTATCCCATTGCCATCGCTGTATCCCATTGCCATCCCCGTATCCCATTGCCATCCCTGTATCCCATTGCCGTCCCCGTATCCCATTGCCGTCCCCGTATTCCATTGCCATCCCTGTATCCCATTGCCATCCCTGTATCCCATTGCCGTCCCTGTATCCCATTGCCATCCCCGTATCCCATTGCCATCCCCGTATCCCATTGCCGTCCCTGTATCCCATTGCCATCCCCGTATCCCATTGCCGTCCCCGTATCCCATTGCCATCCCTGTATCCCATTGCCATCCCCGTATCCCATTGCCATCCCTGTATCCCATTGCCATCCCTGTATCCCATTGCCATCCCCGTATCCCATTGCCGTCCCTATATCCCATTGCCATCCCCGTATCCCATTGCCGTCCCCGTATCCCATTGCCGTCTCCCGCCCCATTCCCAGCCATCCCCATGGAGCTGCTGTTCGGGCGCCGGAAGACACCGGAGGAGCTGCTCCGGCAGAACCAGCGCGCCCTGGCCCGGGCCACGCGGGACCTGGATCGGGAACGCTCCAAGCTGGAAGCGCAGGAGAAGAAAATCATCCTGGACATCAAGAAGATGGCGAAGCAGGGCCAGATGGTGGGAATGGGGTGGGAATGGGGTGGGAATGGCGTGGGAATGGGGTGGGAATGGCCTGGGAATGGCGTGGGAATGGGGTGGGAATGGCGTGGGAATGGCCTGGGAATGGCCTGGGAATGGCCTGGGAATGGCGTGGGAATGGGGTGGGAATGGCCTGGGAATGGCCTGGGAATGGCCTGGGAATGGGGTGGGAATGGCCTGGGAATGGCCTGGGAATGGGGTGGGAATGGCATGGGAATGGTGTGGGAATGGGGTGGGACTGGGGTGGGAACGGGGTGGGAATGGGGTGGGAATGGGGTGGGATAGCATTGGGATAGCGTTGGGATAGTATCGGGATAGTTTGGGATAGCATTGGGATAGTGTGAGGATAGCGTGGGATAACATTGGGATAGCGTGGGGATAGCAGGGGAATAGCATTGGAATAGCATGGGAATAACATGGGGATAGCATTGGGATATTATGGCCCCATAGAGGCTAAGCAGGGCCTGCACCCGGCACTGGGATGCGATGAGAGCCGGGGCCGGGAATCCCTTGGGAAGGGGCCGCAGGAACCGGGAATCCCTTGGGAAGGGGCCGCAGGAACCGGGAATCCCTTGGGAAGGGGCCGCAGGAACCGGGAATCCCTTGGGAAGGGGCCGCAGGAACCGGGAACCCCTTGGGAAGGGGCCGCAGGAACCGGGAATCCCTTGGGAAGGGGCGGCAGGAACCGGGAATCCCTTGGGAAGGGGCGGCAGGAACCGGGAACCCCTTGGGAAGGGGCCGCAGGAACCGGGAACCCCTTGGGAAGGGGCGGCAGGAACCGGGAATCCCTTGGGAAGGGGCCGCAGGAACCGGGAACCCCTTGGGAAGGGGCGGCAGGAACCGGGAACCCCTTGGGAAGGGGCCGCAGGAAGGGTCCCCCCGAGCTCCCCGGCCGTGCCTCCAGGACGCGGTGAAGATCATGGCCAAGGACCTGGTGCGGACGCGGCGCTACGTGAAGAAGTTCATCACCCTGCGAGCCAACGTGCAGGCCGTGGCCCTCAAGATCCAGACCCTCAAATCCAACAACTCCATGGCGCAGGCCATGAAGGGAGTCACCAAAGCCATGGCCACCATGAACCGGCAGGTGGGAGCCAGAGGGGCAACGGCGCGGCCACCGCAGGGTGGCTTCAGAGGTCCTCAAGGTGGTGGCCGCCATGGGTTGGTGCCTCCATGGTTTGGTGCCTCCATGGCTTGGTTCCTCCATGGTTTGGTTCCTCCATGGGTTGGTTCCTCCATGGTTTGGTTCCTCCATGGTTTGGTTCCTCCATGCTTTGGTTCCTCCATGGTTTGGTTCCTCCATGCTTTGGTTCCTCCATGCTTTGGTTCCTCCATGGGTTGGTTCCTCCATGGTTTGGTTCCTCCATGGTTTGGTTCCTCCATGGTTTGGTTCCTCCATGGTTTGGTGCCTCCATGGTTTGGTTCCTCCATGGTTTGGTTCCTCCATGGGTTGGTTCCTCCATGGTTTGGTTCCTCCATGGGTTGGTTCCTCCATGGCTTGGTTCCTCCATGGTTTGGTTCCTCCATGCTTTGGTTCCTCCATGCTTTGGTTCCTCCATGGTTTGGTTCCTCCATGCTTTGGTTCCTCCATGGGTTGGTTCCTCCATGGTTTGGTTCCTCCATGGTTTGGTTCCTCCATGGTTTGGTTCCTCCATGGGTTGGTTCCTCCATGGCTTGGTTCCTCCATGGTTTGGTGCCTCCATGGTTTGGTTCCTCCATGGCTTGGTTCCTCCATGGCTTGGTTCCTCCATGGTTTGGTTCCTCCATGGTTTGGTTCCTCCATGGTTTGGTTCCTCCATGGGTTGGTTCCTCCATGGTTTGGTTCCTCCATGGTTTGGTTCCTCCATGGCTTGGTTCCTCCATGGCTTGGTTCCTCCATGGTTTGGTTCCTCCATGGTTTGGTTCCTCCATGGGTTGGTTCCTCCATGGCTTGGTTCCTCCATGGTTTGGTTCCTCCATGGGTTGGTTCCTCCATGGGTTGGTTCCTCCATGGGTTGGTTCCTCCATGGGTTGGTGCCTCCATGGGTTGGTTCCTCCATGGCTTGGTTCCTCCATGGTTTGGTTCCTCCATGGCTTGGTTCCTCCATGGCTTGGTTCCTCCATGGTTTGGTTCCTCCATGGCTTGGTTCCTCCATGGTTTGGTTCCTCCATGGTTTGGTTCCTCCATGGTTTGGTTCCTCCATGGCTTGGTGGCCCCATGGCTTGGTGGCCCCATGGCCTCCCGGTGACCGTGGCCCCGTGTCCCCGCGTGCAGCTGAAGCTGCCCCAGATCCAGAAGATCATGATGGACTTCGAGAAGCAGGCCGAGATCATGGACATGAAGGAGGAGCTGATGAATGACGCCATTGATGACGCCATGGGGGATGAGGATGATGAGGAGGAGAGGTGGGAGCAATGGGGGCACCAATGGGAACCAATAGGGATACCAATGGGGACCAATGGGGACATCAATGGGGCACCAAGGGGGCCCTGGGGGGGTCCATGGGGCACTGTTGTCACCTCCTGCTGCTGTCCCCTCAGTGACGCCGTCGTGTCCCAAGTGCTGGATGAGCTGGGGCTGAACCTGACCGATGAGCTGGCCAGTGAGTGGGGGGCAATGGGGGTGATGGGGGTGATGGGACCATAGGAGTAATGGGGGGAATGGGGCCGTGGGGGGAATGGGGGGCAATGGGGAATGGGGGGCAATGGGTGCTATGGATGTTATGGATGCTATGGGCTCTATGGGGTGCTATGGGTGCAATGGGGCTCTGTGGGTGCTCTGGGGCTCTATGGGGCTCTATGGGTGCCATGGAGCTCTATGGGTCTCTATGAGGCTCTATGGGTGCTATGGGACTCTATGGGGCTCTATGGGTGCTCTGGGGCTCTATGGTCTCTATGGGTCTCTATGCTCTCTATGGTCTCTATGGTCTCTATGGGTCTCTATGGGTCTCTATGGTCTCTATGGGTCTCTATGGTCTCTATGGTCTCTATGGTCTCTATGGGTCTCTATGGTCTCTATGGTCTCTATGGGTCTCTATGGTCTCTATGGTCTCTATGGGTCTCTATGGTTTCTATGGTCTCTATGGTCTCTATGGTCTCTATGGGTCTCTATGGTCTCTATGGTCTCTATGGTCTCTATGGTCTCTATGGGCTCTATGGTCTCTATGGGTCTCTATGGTCTCTATGGTCTCTATGGTCTCTATGGGTCTCTATGGTCTCTATGGTCTCTATGGGTCTCTATGGGCTCTATGGTCTCTATGGTCTCTATGGTCTCTATGGGCTCTATGGGTCTCTATGGGTCTCTATGGGCTCTATGGGCTCTATGGGTCTCTATGGGCTCTATGGTCTCTATGGTCTCTATGGTCTCTATGGGCTCTATGGTCTCTATGAGTCTCTATGGTCTCTATGGTCTCTATGGGTCTCTATGGTCTCTATGGTCTCTATGGTCTCTATGGGTCTCTATGGTCTCTATGGTCTCTATGGTCTCTATGGTCTCTATGGGCTCTATGGGGCTCTATGGGTCTCTATGGTCTCTATGGTCTCTATGGTCTCTATGGGCTCTATGGGTCTCTATGGTCTCTATGGTCTCTATGGTCTCTATGGTCTCTATGATCTCTATGGGGCTCTATGGTCTCTATGGGCTCTATGGGGCTCTATGGGGCTGTCCCTGACCTCGCTCCCGTTGCAGCGCTGCCGCCACCAGGGGGCGCTCTCTCGGGGGGGGAGGGGCGCCCGGCCGAGCCCGCGGCCGCTCTGGCCGACGCCGACGCTGACCTGGAGGAACGGCTCAAGAACCTGCGGCGGGACTGACCCCTGACCCCTGACCTGTGACCCCGTGACCTGTGACATGTGATCGCTGACCTGTGACCTTTGACCACTGACCCTAACCCGCTACCTGCAATCTCTGCTCCCTGACCATGTGACCTCTGACCCCTGACCACATGACGTGTGACCCCTGACTCCATGTCCTGTGGCCTTTGACCACCGACCCCACCACGTGACCTGCAGGCTCGGCCCCCTGAACATATGACCTTTGACCTCTGACGTGTCTGTGACATGCGAACCCTAAACATGTGACCCCTGACATGTGACCTTCGACCTCTGACCCCTGTGACCTGGGACCACTGACCCCTCGCCTGTGACCTTCACCCGCTGACCATGACCTGGACCACGTGACCTTTGACCCTTGACGATGCCCTTTGACCTCTGGTGACCCCAGGGCTGCCCCCAAGTCACCTTTGACCCCTCCCTGGGGGGGGGCACCTGGGACACACTACAGGGGGCATCTGCCCCCCCATTGCCCCATTGCCCCCCCATTGGGTTATTTACCCCCCTATTGGGTTATTTACTCCCCTATTGGGTTATTTACCCCCCTATTGGGTTATTTACCCCCCTATTGGGTTATTTACTCCCCTATTGGGTTATTTACCCCCCTATTGGGTTATTTACCCCCCTATTGGGTTATTTACCCCCCCCGCCTCTCTTTGCCCTCCCCCCGCACTATTTGCCCCCTCTTGGGGTATTTGCACTGCCCCCCCCCCGGTATTTACCCCCTTTGGGGGTCGCCCCTCCCCCCGGGGGGCAAATAAAGGCCTGAGATTGGTCCCCGCTCTCTCCCCCCGGCTGCTTCCTATGGGGGGGGGGGGTGCGGGATGGGACCGGGAATGCCGGGAATGGGATTCCCTGGTGGCTGTGATGGGGTTGGGCCCTTCCCTGGCCGCTGGGGAGGGTCCGCGTGGGCTCCGGCCCCTGCGTGGAGAGGTTGATCCGGATGCTCCCCGCTTCGGGAGCTGCTTTTCCCAGTGTTCCGAGGGGATTTGGGATGTTGGGATCGGGTTGGAGCCGGGCCTGCTGGGAGCTGGGCTCCGCCTTGGCTCTAAACCCCTTGGATGGGGGCTTTGGGAGCCGAAGTGGTGCAGATGCCAATGGAAAAGTGGGAATTCTTTCCCGTTGGGGTGGGGAATGGGGGCTCCGGGGGTGTTTTCCATGGAAAAGATGGGATTTGGGAGCGGGGATCCGCTCCTGCGCCTGGGAACGGGATGGATGGGGTCCAAACCCCGTTAAAACGGAGGAATTGCGGAATTCCAGGCGAAATTCCACCCAAACGGGGCCAATTCCCAACAATTCCCCTCCCCCACCTTGGCCTTTTCCCCTTTGTTTGCGCTTTTCCCGTTGGATTTTGGACTTCCCAGGTTTCGCTCAGCCGGGGCTCCGCTCCCAAAGGGATCCCCCAACGGGCCTGAAACCAGCCCAGGAAAGCCGGGAATTCCATCCGAGTGGGAGCTGAGGTGAGCCTGGGAATGCCGGGAATGCCGTGGCCTTTTGATTGATCCCAAAAAGGAGTGGATTTGCCCCCAAACGGGTGCTTTTAGCCCCAAAACGGCACATCCAGGAGCCGGGAATGGTTGGGAATGACGGGGGGGGGGATGGGATGAGGCCATGGAGCTGCCCCAATCCACCTGGATCTCGATTCCTTTCCAGCTCTTCAATCCCAAGCTCTGGAATCGGCCGTTGGGATGCGGATGCTCGAGGTACAGCACCTCTTTTGGGGGGGGGTTCTGGGATTTCTGAGCATTCCATAGGGAAAAGCGGGATCAAAACCATTTGTCCATGGATAAGAAAGGAGCTGGGAGCAATTCCCAAGCTCGGGTTAAGCATTAAACTGGGTTAAGCATCCCAGGATCCATCCGGACAATGGGATGTTGGGATCCAGCCCGGAGCTGACTCCCTCCCCCTTTGATCCCCACAGCTCTTCCTCCTCCTCTTCCACATCCGAGGTCCTGGAATGGCTCCAATGGGAGCGATGGGAATTCGGCAGCGCCGGGGTGAGTCCTGGTCCGGGTGGGTTTGATCCATGGGGATGCTCCATTGGGATGGAGCTGCTCCAATTTGGGTCCATCCATTGGGATGGAGCTGCTCCAATTTGGGTCCATCCATTGGGATGAACCCGCTCCAATTTGGGTCCATCCATTGGGATGAACCCGCTCCAATGGGGGTCCATCCATTGGGCTCCATCCATTGGGACAAATCTGGTCGATGTGGCTCCATCCATTGGGATGAGCCCTTTCCAATACAGCTCCATCCATTGGGATGAGCCCTTTCCAATACAGCTCCATCCATTGGGATGAGCCCTTTCCAATACAGCTCCATCCATTGGGATGAGCCCTTTCCAATACAGCTCCATCCATTGGGATGAGCCCTTTCCAATACAGCTCCATCCATTGGGATGAGCCCTTTCCAATACGGCTCCATCCATTGGGATGAACCCTTTCCAATACGGCTCCATCCATTGGGATGAGCCCTTTCCAATACAGCTCCATCCATTGGGATGAGCCCTTTCCAATACGGCTCCATCCATTGGGATGAGCCCTTTCCAATACAGCTCCATCCATTGGGATGAGCCCTTTCCAATACAGCTCCATCCATTGGGATGAACCCTTTCCAATACAGCTCCATCCATTGGGATGAGCCCTTTCCAATACAGCTCCATCCATTGGGATGAACCCTTTCCAGTGCAGCTCCATCCATTGGGATGAGCCCTTTCCAATACGGCTCCATCCATTGGGATGAGCCCTTTCCAATACAGCTCCATCCATTGGGATGAACCCTTTCCAGTGCAGCTCCATCCATTGGGATGAACCCTTTCCAATACAGCTCCATCCATTGGGATGAGCCCTTTCCAATACAGCTCCATCCATTGGGATGAGCCCTTTCCAATACAGCTCCATCCATTGGGATGAGCCCTTTCCAATACAGCTCCATCCATTGGGATGAGCCCTTTCCAATACAGCTCCATCCATTGGGATGAGCCCTTTCCAATACAGCTCCATCCATTGGGATGAGCCCTTTCCAATACAGCTCCATCCATTGGGATGAACCCGCTCCAACGCGACTCCATCCATTGGTACCCCCCTTTCTCCCCCCATAGCCTCCCCTTGGCTCCCGGAGGACCCCCCTTCCCCCCTCCAATGGGTGCCCTTCCAAGGCCACCTCCCCGCGGACGCCGTCTCCAACTGGAACGCGCATTCCCAGCGCCTGGAATTCGTCTGCTCCGCTCCGGGCTGCGACACCGGCGCCTACGTCCCCTCCCGAGGGCCCTTCTGCTTCTACCCCTTCGGCGAGCGCGAGCGCCGCAGCCGCCGCTTCCAGCTCCTGGTGAACGCCGGGGGCCTGGAGGCGCTGCGCTGGGCGGACGCGTCCTTCGGGGCCGTTCCGGACGGCGCCGTCGAGAGCTGCGCCGACGCCGACGTCTTCGTGGCCAGGACCCCGTACGGGCTGGGGAAGGTGGTGAAGGAGCAGCGCGCCGCCTTCGCGGTGCTGGACGGGCAGGAGCTGTGGTTCAAGTGGTACCAAGTGCTGGCGGTCAGGAAGGGCCCGTCCAACGTCACCGTCGCCGACGTCGCCTACGACACGAGCGGCGCGGTGCTGAGCGCGCAGGACGTGCCCTTGGCCAGCACCACGGTGCGGAACCGCGGCTGCGCCCCCCGCCTCAGCACCATCCCGATGGAAGCGGTCCTGGAAGTGGAGCACGATTGGGTCTTGACCCCCGCCTTCCTCACCCGCATCCATGGGATGCTCGAAGCCGCCCCCTTGCTCTTCAATGGCACCGAATGGGACACGGGCCCCGTCACCGCCGTGCCCTGGGTGGGAGGAGCCAGCACCGTGGAATACGGGCTCCATAGGGATGCGCTGGAGCGGGAAGTGCCCGCGGGAAGCGCCTGCGCCGCGGCGCTGGTCGGGCACCGCGTGGACGCCCGCGTCCCCTTCGCCGCCCGCGTGACGCGAGGCTACGGGGATGGGCACCGGCACCACGGGGCCGCGTCCGGATGGGCTCGGCTGCGCGCGGTGCTGGGCGTCAGGGCCACCTTCGGGCCCTGCTGGCCCCTGGAGGGGGGGGCCCCGTGTCAAGCGTGAGCCCCATCCGTGACGGTCGAAGCCCCATTGAGCCGTGGTGCTGAGGGCTTCCCCTCCGCGCGGTCTTCTCCATCTCCAACCCAAAATGAACCAAAACGTGGCGGTTTGGGTCTTTCTCATCGTGGAAGCTGCCCCTCCCCCTCCCCCCAATGGAGAACCCCCCCAAAACCTCCTCTCTTGCCCCCAAAAACCAGCTCAGGAGGCAGGAAAAGGGCCCAAATCAGGTGGTTTTCCACCCAAAAATGCCCTGGACGGCTCTTTCCCATCCAGACGGACGCTTCCCACCGCAAAGGGTGGTGGTGGCCCCTATCCCAGTGCTGGGAATGCCGGCTGGGACTGAGGTTGGTCCTAAAATGGGTGGGTTTAGCCCCAGAATGGCACATTTGGGAGCTGGGAATGGTTGGGAATGATTGGGGGGGGGGGTGGCTCCATGTCCCTGCTCTGCAGCCACGTCTCATCCGCACATCCCCATATCCTCATGTCCCATAGGATCATAGGATGGGTTGGCTTGGAAAGGACCTTAAGATCATCCAGTTCCAGCCCAGGGACACCTCACGTTAGCCCATGTTATCCAAGGCTCCATGCAGCCATCCCATCCCCATGTCCCATCCCCACATCCCCATCCCCATGTCCCATCCCCACATCCCCATCCCCATGTCCCATCCCTACATCCCCATCATCATCATCACATCCCATCCCCATCTCCCCCCCCCCGTATCCCCATTCCACATCCCCGTGTCTCCGTCATCACACCCCATCCCCACATCCCTGTCCCTATGTCCCATCCCCACATCCCATTGCCCCCCAGCTTTAACCCCCCTCCTGGACCCAAAATGTGCCCCCCCCCAAAATACCCCCAGGACTATTCAATGTGCCCCCCCATCCCATTGCCCCCCATTGTACCCCTAATGCACCCCCTTGTACCTCCTTATTGCACCCCCTTATTGTACCCCCCTTGCATCCCTAATACACCCCCATTGCACCCTCTTATTGCACCCCCATTTCACCCCTAATGCACCCCCCTTGTACCCCCTTATTTTACCCCCATTGCACCCTAATGCACCCCTACTGCACCCTCTTATTGCACTCTCATTTCACCCCCTTATTGTACCCCTAATGCACCCTCAGTGCACCTCTAATACACCCCCATTGCACCCCCTTATTGTACCCCCATTGCACCCCAATGCACCCCCCTTGTACCCCCTTATTGCACCCCCGAGCAAGCACCCGGAGCTGTTTGCTGGCAGAGCAATGGGGAGCCCTGGGCCGGAGGTGAGGAGCTGGCGGCACCTGAGCCCAGTCACTCATCAGAGCCCGCCTGAGGGGATCCCTCAACAAAGGCGCCTTCATCCCATGGATCCCAGCTTAAACAAGGCACAGAGGGGGCCATTGTGAGCCCTTGGCTCCGTCATCAAACCCTACCCGTGGGCAAAGAGCTCCAGCAGCCATCAGGACCCTGCTCAGGACCGGTTCCTGCCCCATTCGTCCCCCTTAAAGCTGGGGTTCAGAGGGGAAAATCCTGCCCTGCTTGGCCCCAGTGCTTGCAGTGATTGATGGCAAGGGAAACCCTATTGGTTCGGGGTGGAGGATGGAGTGGTTTGCACTGATTGATGGCAAACGAAACCCTATTGGTTCCGGGTGGAGGATGGAGTGGTTTGCACTGATTGATGGCAAGGGAAACCCTATTGGTT
The DNA here is from genome assembly GCF_963264785.1 of Psittacula echo. Lineage (NCBI taxonomy): Eukaryota > Metazoa > Chordata > Aves > Psittaciformes > Psittacidae > Psittacula > Psittacula echo. The sequence continues at coordinate 116,257 of NC_137769.1, forward strand.
CCGGGTGGAGGATGGAGTGGTTTGCACTGATTGATGGCAAACGAAACCCTATTGGTTCCGGGTGGAGGATGGAGTGGTTTGCACTGATTGATGGCAAGGGAAACCCTATTGGTTCGGGGTGGAGGATGGAGTGGTTTGCACTGATTGATGGCAAGGGAAACCCTATTGGTTCGGGGTGGAGGATGGAGTGGTTTGCACTGATTGATGGCAAACGAAACCCTATTGGTTCCGGGTGGAGGATGGAGTGGTTTGCACTGATTGATGCCAAGGGAAACCCTATTGGTTCGGGGTGGAGGATGGAGTGGTTTGCACTGATTGATGGCAAGGAAAACCCTATTGGTTCCGGGTGGAGGATGGAGTGGTTTGCACTGATTGATGGCAAACAAAACCCTATTGGTTCGGGGTGGAGGATGGAGTGGTTTGCAGTGATTGATGGCAAACAAAACCCTATTGGTTCGGGGTGGAGGATGGAGTGGTTTGCAGTGATTGATGGCAAGGGAAACCCTATTGGTTCGGGGTGGAGGATGGAGTGGTTTGCACTGATTGATGGCAAACAAAACCCTATTGGTTCGGGGTGGAGGATGGAGTGGTTTGCAGTGATTGATGGCAAACAAAACCCTATTGGTTCGGGGTGGAGTGGCTTGCACTGATTGATGGCAAACAAAACCCATGGTGGTTTTAATCCCATTGGATTTAACTCCTTCAGGAGACCTTTTGCAGGTCAAATCATGGCGTCGGTGCTGCCAAGTGGGGCCCCAAGGGAGCAGGATCCCCCCTCCTTGGACCTGATGGTCAAAGCAGCACAATGGGATGGACCATGTAGACACAGCAAAGCCTTTCCCACCTCCCTGCTGCGGATGCTGAGCTCCTTGCTGAGCCACTGAGACTGTCTCCATGGAGCCCTGCATTAAATCAGAGGCCACAAAGGGTGGAATCCATTCCAACAAGAAGGATTTCAGCCAAAGGCCGAGTGGGAATCAAATCCAAGATGGAAAAGTTGAGGAGCTGACCCGAAAGCTTGGGATTCCCAAGGAGGGACAGGTTTGGAGACAAAGAAGATCTATGCAATGATAGTGAAGGGCAATGGGGATGAGACTGAAGGGCAAACAAGGAACTACAAAGCCAAGTGAAGGTAAAAAGGCTCAAGGCTCAAGCTAAAGGAACAACGGCTGCTTGAGGAGGACCTATCCCAATGGAAAAGGTGGAATTCGGAGGCATGAGGGGCTCCCATCACACATAGCAGGTGCTGCTGGTATTGGGAATATGAGTTCATTGATGCTCTGCTGTCCCGTGGGATCTCCCCTCCTGCCTTCTGGCCTTAGAGCCTGCCCTGTCCCAGCCCTCCTCTGTTCAATTCCTGGTGTGTGATCCAATAACATCCATTTCTTGACACTTTTCCTGGCTAAATATGACCCAAAACGTGCAATCGGATGGGTCCTGCACCTTGCATTGCTCCTCCTGCATCCCAATGCTCATCAAGGCCAAGCAGAGATGCCCGTATCTCCATCCTTAACGCGTGTCCATGGCAACCACCGGTCCATGGTCCAAGCATCTTCTCTGCCTCTGAGCTGATGGACTGGGATTGAAACACCAAGTCAGGCTTTGGGTACCTCCAAGGATGGAGTCTCCATCGGGATAGGCCCATTCCTGCTTCCTTCAAGGAATCTCCCTCCCATCCACATCTTATCCCGCCGGGACAACGGCACATTGGGAAGTGCCAGCCCCGCTTTGCTTTTGGCCTCAGCACCACCAGGAGAGGTTTTCCCTTCATCCGATGGACGGAAGAGCATGGAGAGAGGGAAGCAGCACAGGGAAATGCAAGGAATAAGAGGGAGGAGAACAGGCACTGGAAGGGGGAGAGGCCACTTACAGGGAGGAGCCAGGGCGAGCACTGTTTGTCCCTTGGTCCTTCCAGTCCTCTCTCCTCCTTCGGCAGCCACCGGCTCCCTCTTTCCTACCGGGACCATCCTGCTCTTCCCAGGAGCTGGATCATCCCATGGGACCACCAGGAATTCTCCTTCTGCATCCCATTGGAAGCCCGGCTTCCTTCCTCGGAAGCAGGATGGAAACCGTGCTCTTCCTCTTGGCATGGCTTTGGGGTAAGCGTTCTCCTTCGGTGCTGTGGATACGGGGCTCGGGATGGATGGAGCCCCCTCGTATCCCCCCACTCAGGGCAAGGAAATGGGGTTTGTGGCTGGGATAAGATCCGGGAAGCTTGGGAAAAGGGTTCGATGCTGGTGACTCAGGAGGAGATGAGCCGAAGGGCACCCGGAGATGGAGAGGCATTAACGAGGCAAATAGACAGGGCTAAACCCTAGGAAAACAGGGAAGCAAAGAGAGAGCTTCCTTTGATTGACGGGTGTAATCCCAAAGGTAATCCTGTCTTCTCCCTTGCCCCTGGAGCCATAGGGCGTGTTGGAACCAGCACCCAAGGGTGAGTGAACAGAATAGACCCCCCCTGGCAGAGCCATTCCAGCCTCTAAATCAGTGCCAGCCAATAACCGACACCATAAAGGGGGATCTGAAGTGAAGTGATTTGGATATGGAGTGAAGGGAAGTGATTTGGATATGGAGTGAAGGGAAGTGATTTGGATATGGAGTGAAGGGAAGGGATTTGGATATGGAGTGAAGGGAAGGGATTTGGATATGGAGTGAAGGGAAGGGATTTGGATATGGAGTGAAGGGAAGGGATTTGGATATGGAGTGAAGGGAAGGGATTTGGATATGGAGTGAAGGGAAGGGATTTGCATATGGAGTGAAGGGAAGGGATTTGGATATGGAGTGAAGGGAAGGGATTTGGATATGGAGTGAAGGGAAGGGATTTGGATATGGAGTGAAGGGAAGGGATTTGGATATGGAGTGAAGGGAAGGGATTTGGATATGGAGTGAAGGGAAGGGATTTGGATATGGAGTGAAGGGAAGTGATTTGAATATGAAGAAGTGAAGGGAAGTGATTTGCAAATGAACAAGGGGTTTAAAGCTCATCAGGAAAGTATCCCATGCTTTCCAATAGCACCAAAGAGAGGAGCTGGCAGGATTCGGGTGGCAGCATCTAAAGGCCATGGGGACCAAAGATGCTGAACTATGGTTTAAGCATCCAACAGCCCCTTTCTGAATAAGGAGGGACCTTCGGCATCCTCTGCCAGGTTTATATCCCAACAAAACCTGCATTTTCCCTATCAAGACAAAGAGGCCCTTCTCCCCCTCAGCTTATTATAGGAATGGTGCTGATTGGAAACACTCAACCCATTCCATCGCTCCATGACTCCAAGGCTCTGCTTCCTTTGGGATCCAGGTGCCGCCGTCCCGGCTCCCATCAGGCTGACGGGGGGCCCCAGCCGCTGCGTGGGGCGGCTCGAGGTGCTCTGGGAGCAGCAGTGGGGGACAGCGTGTGACGACCGATGGGACCTGCCCGATGCCGTGGTCGTGTGCAGGCAGCTGGGATGCGGGGAAGCGCTGTCGGCTCCGGGATCGGCTCCCTTCGGACAAGGAGCGGGTCCTATTTGGCTCGATGACGTGGATTGCAATGGGACGGAAGCCGAGCTCTCGGCCTGCAGGACCAGACCCTGGGGAGAGCATAACTGTGACCATGGAGAAGATGCAGGGGTTGTGTGCGCAGGTAAATCACAGCGCTGCTCTCCCCATAGGGCGAGGGTTTGCTCCCAAAGGGCTGATTTCTCCATCAGGATCATCCATAGGGATCTGGGGAAGATGCAGAGAGACCTCAGAGCAACTCCCAGTGTCCAAAGGGGACTACAAGGATGCTGGAGAGGGGCCTTCATCATTGATTATAGCAATAGGATAAGGGGTGATAGCAATGATATGCTGGTGATGATGGTGATGATGCTGGTGATGCTGGTGATGAAGGTGGTGATACAGCGATAGGGTGATGGGTGATAGCGATGATACGATGGTGATGCTGGTGATGAAGGTGGTGCTGGTAATGCTGGTTGTGCTGGTGATGCTGGTGATGATGCTGGTGATACAGTGATAGGGTGATAACGATGATATGCTGGTGATGATGGTGATGCTGGTTGTGCTGGTGATGCTGGTGACACAGTGATAGGGTGATGGGTGATAACAATGCTATGCTGGTGATGCTGGTGAGGATGCTGGTGCTGCTGCTGCTGATACAGCAGTAGGGTGATGGGTTTAAACTCGATGTTATCTGTTCCCCCCCCTTCTCTTCAATACAGAGGCTACGATCCCAGTGCAGGTGAAGCTGGTGAACGGCTCCAGTCGCTGTGCTGGCAGAGTGGAGGTGTTCTATGGCCGTCGATGGGGAACGGTGTGCGATGACAACTGGGACATGATGGATGCCGAAGTGGTGTGCCGGCAGCTGGGATGCGGATCTGCCCTATCCGCTCCTCCTGCCGCTGCCTTCGGCACAGGCCCCGATCCCATTTGGCTTGATGATGTGGCCTGCAAAGGGACCGAAGCCGCCCTCTCCGAGTGCAGTGCAAAGCCTTGGGGTACCCATAACTGCGGGCACCGAGAGGATGCTGGTGTCGTGTGTGCAGGTAAAGGCTGCTCCGCGTCACACAAGTGGGTTCTATGGGGGGTGAGAGGTGCTGGAGGAGGCCCCATCACTGAGCTCAGCATCCAAGGGGATTGGGAGATAAAGAGGGATCCATCCTGGAAAACCCTAAGGGGATGCTGCAGGAAGGGCTCTCCCTTGGCGGAGCATCCTTGGAGGGGCTTTGGCTTCATCCCACCCTTATCCCGGTAGATGTCGTTCCTTTGGAAGGAGCCTGTAAGAAGCATGGAGAGGGGCTTTGGATAAGGGATGTAGGGACAGGACAATGGGAATGGCTTTAACCTGCCCGAGGGGAGACTGGGATGAGCTCTTACGGAGATCCCTATGAGGCTGGTGGGACATGGGAATGGGTTCAATGGAGAAGCTGGGGCAGGGTTGGGATGGGGCTTGGAGCAAGCTGCTCTAATCGAAGGTGTCCCCATGGCAGGGGGATGGATCCCATCCCGATCCACTCCGGGATGCTGTGATGGCGGAGGTAGCGCTTCCCCGTTGGAAGGACTCAATTCACCACATTCCGCGCCGGATCCTTTCCTCAGGGAACCTTTTCCCTCTCCCTTCCCTTCCAGGCCATGCCGAACCTGCCCCGCTTCGCTTGATGGGGGGCTCAAGCCCCTGCTCCGGACGCGTCGAGGTCTTCTATGGGCAGCAATGGGGAACCGTGTGCGACGATGGCTGGGACCTGGTGGAGGCCAACGTGGTCTGCAGGCAGCTGGGCTGTGGCAAGGCTTTGGGGGCCTCCCGTGGGGCTGCCTTCGGGGAAGGAGCGGGCCCCATTTGGCTCGATGATGTCGACTGCCAAGGGACTGAAGATGCTTTGGCCCAATGCAAAGCCCCCGCCTGGGGAAGCCACAACTGTGGGCACAGGGAGGATGCCGGCGTGGTTTGCACAGGTACCCGTGGCTTGGGATGGGCCAAGGGGAGGCTGTTTGGGGGTGAGACCCTTTCAGGCACATCCTGATGGCAGCAGCATCCTTTCACTGAGTGCATTCTGGAGGCCAGAAGCATCCTTTCACTGAGTGCATTCTGGAGGCCAGAAGCATCCTTTCACTGAGTGCATTCTGGAGGCCAGAAGCATCCTTTCATGGAGTGCATTCTGGAGGCCAGAAGCATCCTTTCACTGAGTACATTCTGGAGGCCAGAAGCATCCTTTCACTGAGTGCATTCTGGAGGCCAGAAGCATCCTTTCACTGAGTGCATTCTGGAGGCCAGAAGCATCCTTTCACTGAGTGCATTCTGGAGGCCAGAAGCATCCTTTCACTGAGTGCATTCTGGAGGCCAGAAGCATCCTTTCACTGAGTGCATTCTGGAGGCCAGAAGCATCCTTTCACTGAGTGCATTCTGGAGGCCAGAAGCATCCTTTCACTGAGTACATTCTGGAGGCCAGAAGCATCCTTTCACTGAGTGCATTCTGGAGGCCAGAAGCATCCTTTCATTGAGTGCATTCTGGAGGCCAGAAGCATCCTTTCATTGAGTGCATTCTGGAGGCCAGAAGCATCCTTTCACTGAGTGCATTCTGGAGGCCAGAAGCATCCTTTCATGGAGTGCATTCTGGAGGCCAGAAGCATCCTTTCACTGAGTGCATTCTGGAGGCCAGAAGCATCCTTTCATTGAGTGCATTCTGGAGGCCAGAAGCATCCTTTCATGGAGTGCATTCTGGAGGCCAGAAGCATCCTTTCACTGAGTACATTCTGGAGGCCAGAAGCATCCTTTCACTGAGTGCATTCTGGAGGCCAGAAGCATCCTTTCATTGAGTGCATTCTGGAGGCCAGAAGCATCCTTTCACTGAGTGCATTCTGGAGGCCAGAAGCATCCTTTCATTGAGTGCATTCTGGAGGCCAGAAGCATCCTTTCACTGAGTGCATTCTGGAGGCCAGAAGCATCCTTTCACTGAGTGCATTCTGGAGGCCAGAAGCATCCTTTCACTGAGTGCATTCTGGAGGCCAGAAGCATCCTTTCATGGAGTGCATTCTGGAGGCCAGAAGCATCCTTTCACTGAGTACATTCTGGAGGCCAGAAGCATCCTTTCACTGAGTGCATTCTGGAGGCCAGAAGCATCCTTTCATGGAGTGCATTCTGGAGGCCAGAAGCATCCTTTCATTGAGTGCATTCTGGAGGCCAGAAGCATCCTTTCACTGAGTGCATTCTGGAGGCCAGAAGCATCCTTTCATTGAGTGCATTCTGGAGGCCAGAAGCATCCTTTCATGGAGTGCATTCTGGAGGCCAGAAGCATCCTTTCACTGAGTACATTCTGGAGGCCAGAAGCATCCTTTCACTGAGTGCATTCTGGAGGCCAGAAGCATCCTTTCATTGAGTGCATTCTGGAGGCCAGAAGCATCCTTTCATTGAGTGCATTCTGGAGGCCAGAAGCATCCTTTCACTGAGTGCATTCTGGAGGCCAGAAGCATCCTTTCATGGAGTGCATTCTGGAGGCCAGAAGCATCCTTTCACTGAGTGCATTCTGGAGGCCAGAAGCATCCTTTCATTGAGTGCATTCTGGAGGCCAGAAGCATCCTTTCATGGAGTGCATTCTGGAGGCCAGAAGCATCCTTTCACTGAGTACATTCTGGAGGCCAGAAGCATCCTTTCACTGAGTGCATTCTGGAGGCCAGAAGCATCCTTTCATTGAGTGCCTTCAGGAGGCCAGAAGCATCCTTTCATGGAGTGCATTCTGGAGGCCAGAAGCATCCTTTCACTGAGTACATTCTGGAGGCCAGAAGCATCCTTTCACTGAGTGCATTCTGGAGGCCAGAAGCATCCTTTCACTGAGTGCATTCTGGAGGCCAGAAGCATCCTTTCACTGAGTGCATTCTGGAGGCCAGAAGCATCCTTTCACTGAGTGCATTCTGGAGGCCAGAAGCATCCTTTCACTGAGTGCATTCTGGAGGCCAGAAGCATCCTTTCACTGAGTGCATTCTGGAGGCCAGAAGCATCCTTTCACTGAGTACATTCTGGAGGCCAGAAGCATCCTTTCACTGAGTGCATTCTGGAGGCCAGAAGCATCCTTTCATTGAGTGCATTCTGGAGGCCAGAAGCATCCTTTCATTGAGTGCATTCTGGAGGCCAGAAGCATCCTTTCACTGAGTGCATTCTGGAGGCCAGAAGCATCCTTTCATGGAGTGCATTCTGGAGGCCAGAAGCATCCTTTCACTGAGTGCATTCTGGAGGCCAGAAGCATCCTTTCATTGAGTGCATTCTGGAGGCCAGAAGCATCCTTTCATGGAGTGCATTCTGGAGGCCAGAAGCATCCTTTCACTGAGTACATTCTGGAGGCCAGAAGCATCCTTTCACTGAGTGCATTCTGGAGGCCAGAAGCATCCTTTCATTGAGTGCATTCTGGAGGCCAGAAGCATCCTTTCACTGAGTGCATTCTGGAGGCCAGAAGCATCCTTTCATTGAGTGCATTCTGGAGGCCAGAAGCATCCTTTCACTGAGTGCATTCTGGAGGCCAGAAGCATCCTTTCACTGAGTGCATTCTGGAGGCCAGAAGCATCCTTTCACTGAGTGCATTCTGGAGGCCAGAAGCATCCTTTCATGGAGTGCATTCTGGAGGCCAGAAGCATCCTTTCACTGAGTACATTCTGGAGGCCAGAAGCATCCTTTCACTGAGTGCATTCTGGAGGCCAGAAGCATCCTTTCATGGAGTGCATTCTGGAGGCCAGAAGCATCCTTTCATTGAGTGCATTCTGGAGGCCAGAAGCATCCTTTCACTGAGTGCATTCTGGAGGCCAGAAGCATCCTTTCATTGAGTGCATTCTGGAGGCCAGAAGCATCCTTTCATGGAGTGCATTCTGGAGGCCAGAAGCATCCTTTCACTGAGTACATTCTGGAGGCCAGAAGCATCCTTTCATTGAGTGCATTCTGGAGGCCAGAAGCATCCTTTCATTGAGTGCATTCTGGAGGCCAGAAGCATCCTTTCATTGAGTGCCTTCAGGAGGCCAGAAGCATCCTTTCATGGAGTGCATTCTGGAGGCCAGAAGCATCCTTTCACTGAGTGCATTCTGGAGGCCAGAAGCATCCTTTCATTGAGTGCATTCTGGAGGCCAGAAGCATCCTTTCACTGAGTACATTCTGGAGGCCAGAAGCATCCTTTCATTGAGTGCATTCTGGAGGCCAGAAGCATCCTTTCACTGAGTGCATTCTGGAGGCCAGAAGCATCCTTTCATGGAGTGCATTCTGGAGGCCAGAAGCATCCTTTCACTGAGTGCATTCTGGAGGCCAGAAGCATCCTTTCACTGAGTGCATTCTGGAGGCCAGAAGCATCCTTTCATGGAGTGCATTCTGGAGGCCAGAAGCATCCTTTCACTGAGTGCATTCTGGAGGCCAGAAGCATCCTTTCATGGAGTGCATTCTGGAGGCCAGAAGCATCCTTTCACTGAGTGCATTCTGGAGGCCAGAAGCATCCTTTCACTGAGTGCATTCTGGAGGCCAGAAGCATCCTTTCACTGAGTGCATTCTGGAGGCCAGAAGCATCCTTTCACTGAGTGCATTCTGGAGGCCAGAAGCATCCTTTCACTGAGTGCATTCTGGAGGCCAGAAGCATCCTTTCACTGAGTGCATTCTGGAGGCCAGAAGCATCCTTTCACTGAGTGCATTCTGGAGGCCAGAAGCATCCTTTCACTGAGTGCATTCTGGAGGCCAGAAGCATCCTTTCACTGAGTGCATTCTGGAGGCCAGAAGCATCCTTTCACTGAGTGCATTCTGGAGGCCAGAAGCATCCTTTCACTGAGTGCATTCTGGAGGCCAGAAGCATCCTTTCATTGAGTGCATTCTGGAGGCCAGAAGCATCCTTTCATTGAGTGCATTCTGGAGGCCAGAAGCATCCTTTCATTGAGTGCATTCTGGAGGCCAGAAGCATCCTTTCATTGAGTGCATTCTGGAGGCCAGAAGCATCCTTTCACTGAGTGCATTCTGGAGGCCAGAAGCATCCTTTCATTGAGTGCATTCTGGAGGCCAGAAGCATCCTTTCACTGAGTGCATTCTGGAGGCCAGAAGCATCCTTTCACTGAGTGCATTCTGGAGGCCAGAAGCATCCTTTCATTGAGTGCATTCTGGAGGCCAGAAGCATCCTTTCATGGAGTGCATTCTGGAGGCCAGAAGCATCCTTTCATTGAGTGCATTCTGGAGGCCAGAAGCATCCTTTCATGGAGTGCATTCTGGAGGCCAGAAGCATCCTTTCATTGAGTGCATTCTGGAGGCCAGAAGCATCCTTTCATTGAGTGCCTTCAGGAGGCCAGAAGCATCCTTTCATGGAGTGCATTCTGGAGGCCAGAAGCATCCTTTCATGGAGTGCATTCTGGAGGCCAGAAGCATCCTTTCATTGAGTGCATTCTGGAGGCCAGAAGCATCCTTTCACTGAGTGCATTCTGGAGGCCAGAAGCATCCTTTCATTGAGTGCATTCTGGAGGCCAGAAGCATCCTTTCATGGAGTGCCTTCAGGAGGCAGAAGATGCAGGCATTCAGGTATCCTCCAGCCCTGTCCTATCCCAATTGGCATTCGTTGGTACCAAGCTTCGAGGCCGGATGCTGGCGCTGGTGGCTCCTTGCTCTTCGCCAGCATCACCTTCCTGTCGTAGCCAAGTCCAATGGGGTGACGCTGGAGCTGGAGCTTGGTGTTTTGGGGGATGATTCCCATCTTCCTATTGGCATTGCTTACATATCACTAGGCATTACCTGCACGTTAGGACCTCCCAATGGCGGGGCAGGCTAACGCGCGCTCCTTTTGCATCCCTTTCATTCCAGGTGGGATCTAAAGCTCACGGAAGCGGAGAAGAGGGATGCTTTCACCAGCCAATCTACCTTTAACCCCCACTACAGCGGCACCAAAGAGGACAACTGAGGCTCCAATCTACCCCATGCCAAACTGATGCCCCCAGATCAGCATGGATCTGGCTGTGGCGCACGGATCTTGAGGCCCCTTTGAGCCGTTTCCTTCCCGAATCCAACCTTTTCTGGGCCTCTTCCCACTTTCTGGAGAGGATGCAATAAACCCGGCTGGGAGCTCCGTGCTCCTGCGGTCCAGGGGATGCTCTCTGTGGTCCCGCATCAGCACCGGCATCACCTCGGTCCTGCCCCCCCCAAAGGGAGCATCCCGAAAGCATCCCTCATGGAATGGGCTGGGGTGGGTTGGGAGGGGGCTTCCATAGGAACACAGTGGCCCTGCACACATGTGTCCCCTGCACACACGTGTCCCCATGCACACACGTGTCCCCATGCACACACGTGTCCCCTGCACACACATGTCCCCTGCACACACGTGTCCCCATGCACACACGTGTCCCCTGCACACACGTGTCCCCTGCACACACGTGTCCCCATGCACACGTCCCCTGCACACACGTGTCCCCTGCACACACGTGTCCCCTGCACACACGTGTCCCCTGCACACACGTGTCCCATGCACACACATGTCCCCTGCACACACGTGTCCCCTGCACACGCATGTCCCCTGCACACACGTGTCCCCTGCACACACATGTCCCCTGCATGTGCCCCCATGCACATACATGTACCATGTGCACACACACACGAACACACGTCCCCATGCACACACGTGTCCCCATGCACATACATGTCCCCATGCACATACATGTCCCCATGCACACACGTGTCCCCATGCACATACATGTCCCCATGCACAAAAGAACCACATGCACATATGTACCGTGTACACACGTGCCCACACACATGAACACACGTGTGCCATGTGCACACACCTGCACCACGTGCGCACTCACATGTACCACGTGCACACACAAGTGTACCACGTGCGCACACACGTGTCCTCGCGCACACTTGCCCCCCCTCCTCACCCCTCGCTCAGCCCCGCCCCCGGAAGTGACGTTGCGGCGCAGCGCGAGCGCGGCCGGAAGCGGCTCGGGGGGAGGCGGCGGCGCGGCGGCGGGTGGGGAACGGTGAGAACGGGAACGGGAATGGGAATGGGATTGGGATTGGGATTGGGAATGGGAATAGGGATGGGAATAGGGATGGGATTGGGGATGGGAGCAGGGGACCTGGGCCGGGAGGATCCATTGCGCTGCTGAAGGGGGCGGGGGGGGGGGCTGAGGTACCGGAGGCTCCTGGGCTCGGGGTAGGCCCGGGGGGGGTCGGGGAGGGTTGGGGGGGATGAGAGGCCCCGTGTTAGGACTGGGGGGTATTGGGAGGTACGGGGGGGGGAGAGGGGTGAGGGGGACGGGGTGGAACTGGGGTGAAGGACTGGGATGTGCTGGGTGAAGGACTGGGATGTGCTGGGTGATGGACTGGGATGTGCTGGGTGATGGACTGGGATGTGCTGGGTGATGGACTGGGATGTGCTGGGTGATGGACTGGGATGTGCTGGGTGAAGGACTGGGATGTGCTGGGTGAAGGACTGGGATGTGCTGGGTGATGGACTGGGATGTGCTGGGTGATGGACTGGGATGTGCTGGGTGATGGACTGGGATGTGCTGGGTGAAGGACTGGGATGTGCTGGGTGAAGGACTGGGATGTGCTGGGTGAAGGACTGGGATGTGCTGGGTGAAGGACTGGGATGTGCTGGGTGATGGACTGGGATGTGCTGGGTGAAGGACTGGGATGTGCTGGGTGAAGGACTGGGATGTGCTGGGTGAAGGACTGGGATGTGCTGGGTGAAGGACTGGGATGTGCTGGGTGATGGACTGGGATGTGCTGGGTGATGGACTGGGATGTGCTGGGTGATGGACTGGGATGTGCTGGGTGAAGGACTGGGATGTGCTGGGTGAAGGACTGGGATGTGCTGGGTGATGGACTGGGATGTGCTGGGTGAAGGACTGGGATGTGCTGGGTGAAGGACTGGGATGTGCTGGGTGATGGACTGGGATGTGCTGGGTGAAGGACTGGGATGTGCTGGGTGAAGGACTGGGATGTGCTGGGTGAAGGACTGGGATGTGCTGGGTGATGGACTGGGATGTGCTGGGTGATGGACTGGGATGTGCTGGGTGATGGACTGGGATGTGCTGGGTGAAGGACTGGGATGTGCTGGGTGAAGGACTGGGATGTGCTGGGTGATGGACTGGGATGTGCTGGGTGATGGACTGGGATGTGCTGGGTGATGGACTGGGATGTGCTGGGACAATGGAGGGCTCATACTGGGAAGAATTGGGATATAATGTTGGGGTACTGGGACATACCGGGGGGTTCTGGCTGTAATGGCCTTCGGGAGGCTGATGTGATGGGGTGTTCCCTAGATCCCGCAGGGAATTCCTACCAGGAATTCCCCCGTGGACCACTCGCTGCCCCCCCGCTCTTCCCGCTCCCTCCTGTGACTCCAGGATGGGATCTCGCCGTCGCTCCGGCATCACCGGAACCGCTTGTGCCGGGCTCGGCCTCGGCCATGGCACCGCCTGCCCGGAGCCCTCCCTTTAGGAGCACGTGAGTGTCTGTGGGATCCTCATGGAAGCCATCCCCATCCCGTCCCGCTCCGGGTTCCATTGGTGCCGGCTCCATCCCGTTGCTCCCCTCACGCTCTTCCCTTTCTCCTGCTTGAGGAGCCGCCATGGAAGAGCAACCGGATCCTTTCTCCCGGAGCCTTTCCCCGCTTCCTGAAGGAGCTGAGGCTGAAGGCGAGGAAGAGCAGGAGGAGGACGCAGCCGGGATGCAGCCGGCCCGGGGCGCAGGCAGAGGCCATGAGGATGGAGAAGCGTCTCCCAACCGGCGCAAGCCCCGGCTCTGCCTGAAGCCTGAGGCCGGCCCGGCCCCGGCATCCCTGGGCCAAGGGGAAGAGCCGGGACCTTCCCGCGGGAAGAGGCTGCGCTTGATCTGGAGGCCGAGGGGGCTGGAGGAGGAGGAAGAGGAGGAGGAGGAGGAAGAGGAGGAGGAGAGCGGCTCCATCGCTCACCCCGGCGATGCCCGTCCCAAAGGGGACTTTGTGCAGCTGATCGATGAGCGCGGCATCTACTCCACGGCCAAGCTGGTGCTGGAGGAGGCGGTGGCGGCGCTGCCGTTGCATCCGGCCCAGGGCAGCGAGCTGGAGATCCGGGAGGTGATCGTGGACGAGAAGCCCTTCCAGTGCGGGGTGTGCGAGAAGGCCTTCAAGCGGGCCTGGGAGCTCTTCAGCCACGAGGTGGTGCACAACGAGGAGCGTCCCTTCCGCTGCCCGCTGTGCCAGGCGTCCTTCAAGCGCCACTCGGACTTCAAGAGCCACCGCCTGGTGCACACGGAGGAGCGGCCCTTCCGCTGCGAGCTCTGCGGGAAGCGCTTCAAGCGCTCCTCCAACCTGCAGGAGCACCGGCGCATCCACAGCGGCGAGCGGCCCTTCCGCTGCCCGCGCTGCGCCAAGAGCTTCAAGACGCCGTACGAGCGGCAGCGCCACGCGCTCACCCACTGCGCCGAGAAGCCCTTCAAGTGCGCCGACTGCGGCAAGGACTTCCCCACCTCCAACGCGCTCCTGCTCCACCAGCGCCAGCACTGCGACGACAAGCCCCACGTGTGCGGCGTCTGCGGGAAGAAGTTCACCTACGGCCACAGCCTCAAGGTGCACGAGCGCGTGCACACGGGCGACCGGCCCTTCGTGTGCCCGCTCTGCGGCAAGGGCTTCAAGCAGTCCAACGCCTTGGCCTCGCACGAGCGGGTGCACACGGGCGAGCGGCCCTTCGTGTGCAAGACGTGCGGCAAGGCCTTCAAGCAGTCCTCCTACCTGGTGATCCACGAGCGGGCGCACACGGGCGAGCGGCCCTACAAGTGCGAGGCGTGCGGCAAGGCCTTCGCCCGGCCCTCCTTGCTGCTGCAGCATCACCGCGTGCACAGCCAGGAGCGGCCCTACAAGTGCAGCTTCTGCCAGAAGTACTTCAAGGACCTGGCCTATTTGGCCGTGCACGAGAAGGTGCACACGGGCGAGACGCCCTACAAGTGCAGCGTGTGCGACAAGGGCTTCGCACACCCCTCCAACCTGCTGCAGCATCAGCGCGTGCACCGCGACGGCTGAGCGTGGGGCGGGCATCGCCTCATGGACCACCCTAAGAGCATCACCCCATGGACCTCCACTGAGTATGGGGTAGGCATCGCCTCATGGACCACCCTAAGAGCATCACCCCATGGACCTCCACTGAGTATGGGGTAGGCATCGCCTCATGGACCACCCTAAGAGCATCACCCCATGGACCTCCACTGAGTATGGGGTAGGCATCGCCTCATGGACCCCATAAGAGCATCACCTCGTGGACCCCCGTAAGAGCATCACCTCGTGGACCTCCATAGAGCATGGGGTAGGCATCACCCCATGGACCTCCATTGAGTATGGGGTAGGCATTGCCTCATGGACCACCACTGAGTATGGGGTAGGCATTGCCTCATGGACCCCATAAGAGCCATGGGGTAGGCATTGCCTCATGGACCCGATAAGAGCATCACCTCATGGACCCCCATAAGAGCATCACCTCGTGGACCTCCATAGAGTATGGGGTAGGCATTGCCTCATGGACCACCATAAGAGCATCACCCCATGGACCTCCATAGAGCATGGGGTAGGCATTGCCTCATGGACCCCATAGGAGCATCACCTCGTGGACCCCCATAAGAACATGGCAGAGGCATCACCTCCATAAAGCTGCTGTCCTTCTCCTGAGCCCTTTGCCAAAGCTGGAGCTGCTTCCATAAGGGATGATCCCAGCGGGACCTTCGGCTGGAGGGGCTGCAGGGCTCCGTGGTGGCACGGTAGGGGCCAAACGTTGCTGGTTTTGGGGTGGGAGATGCCTCACTGGTCCAAGTCATGGAAGGACCCATGGGGAAGAGCGGAGTGGACACCTCCTGAAGCCTGCTTGGGTTCCGTGGCCCATCCTCCTCTTGCATGAGCCCTGTGCTGCTGAGCAGAGGGTGGCACATGGACCATTGCCTAGGATGGGACAAGGGCCTTGTCTTGATGCCCTGGTGCTGTCCCTCGGACTCCTGGAGATCCCAGATCCATGTCCCCCCCGTTCCATGCGGTCCCTGTAGTGCTGGGAATGGGGTGTGGGGGGGGGGCGTTGGGATGTGCACACTAATTACAGGATGGTGATTTAACAGGGGCTTTGTCTCAGCACCTTCATGGCTGTGTCCAGCAAGGGCCTGATGTGCTCCTTGGTGTCCTTCAGGCATGCCTGGGAGGTCACTTGGCAAGGAGAGATCCATCAGATCCCTCTTGGGGGGTGGTGGATCCCCTCTGGGGATGCTCGTGGGCCTCTTGGTCATGGGGGGGCTCCACAGCTCCTTCCCTTGCACCTCCCGTTTCAGCTCTGGCCCCATTGAGGCTCATGGGGCTGTGATTTGATGGTGGGGAGGGTCCTCAACGTCCTTTATGGCCCATAGGGTGCTGGGTGCATCTCAACAGGTTCCCATCTGCTTTATCCACCTGGGGCTGCATTCAGATGGGCTGCGGTACCTGCCTGCCCTCCAGCTCCTCTTCCTTGTATCCCTTCTGATCCCTATATCCCATATTCCAGCCCCTGCATTGAAGAGGGGGGGATGTAGCCGGATTCCTGCTTGGAGATGAGCATCGTGCCCTGTGGGCTCTCCAGCCTTTGGCATCCTATAGGCCAAAGGGGGAGGTTTCCTTCCTGAATGGATGAGGACCTTGTGGATGTGGGTCCCCCCCCCAGCACTCACCCATCACACCCAGAAGGTTGGGGTCCCCCTTTTAATTGCTCCTCAGGCTCCTCCTGAGCCATGGGGGCTGCTTTGGTGGGGGGGGTGTCCCCAAGTCCTTGGTTGTCCATTGTCCTGCCCTTGGTGCTTTGAGTCTTCAGGAGAGCACCTAAAGGACCCCAAGAGCCTGATGTGGCCCCCCCACAGGGTATGAGCATCATGGGGCAGCATCTTCCTCCATGAGCTGCATCATCTCCGTGTCATCCTTGGGGCCTTCTGCTGTGCTGGGGAGGTAGATGGCCCCCATGGGCTGGAAGGAGGTGGATGGAGCATCCTGGTCCCTAAGGCGCTGGTGGGCTGTGGGGTGGAGAGGATGTGGGGCTCATCCCCATCTCCATAGACCCCCATGGCGGGGGGGACCAGGAGTTGGGGAGGGGGGTGGGAAGAGTAGGGATAAGGGGGTCACCTCCAGCCTGGGCTGCTGCAATGCATCTTCTCTTGAGGATGAGCCAGAGCAGGACCCCGCTGAGCAGCATCACCAGCACCAGCAGCGCGATCAGGGCCAAGCAGGATGATGGAGCACCTGGGATGAGGGAGGAATGGATGTGGGATCCCGTCTCCAAGCAGGACTGGTAACGACGGGCATGGAGACCCATCGGCAACCACAGCCTGACCCCCTCTTTGGACCCAGAGATGAGTTGAGACGGGATGGAGCTAGAAGCCCATCCAGATCGAACCCCCTGCCGTGGGGACACCTTCCTTGCTCCAAGCCCCATCCCAACCCTGCCCCAGCTTCTCCATTCAACCCATTCCAAAGTCCCACCACCCTCATAGAGAAGAGCTCATCCCAATCCCCTTCTGGCACCTTAAAGCCATTCCCATTGTCCTCTCCCTCCATCCCTTGTCCAAAGCCTCTCTCCAGGTCTCCTGTAGCCCCTTTAGGTCTCCCAAGCTGAACAAGAAGGGATGGATGAGCTCATTTGGGAGGCAGGAGCGCGTTCCCAACGCTCCCAGCGGTGACGGCAAAGGCAACGCATCCCATTGGGATGCACAAGAGCTGCTGGTCCCCATGGGCACCTTTCCCCCCCCTCCCTTTACAGCCACCACAAAGGCTCCCGATGCTCACCCTTGGGCTCGGCGCACACCACGGTGGCCACGGAGCCCTGCGGGCACGGCCCCGGCGCCGTGTGGCTCTGCAGGCACTCGAGGAGCAGCGACTCGGTGCCGCGGCAGCTCAGCCCCTCCAGCAGGACCCGGCCGTGGGGAGGGCCCAGAGGGGCACCCATGGGTGCTGCCTGCGCCGCCCCGCAGCCCAGCTGCCTGCAGGCCACGGCGGCCTCCAGCAGGCTCCAGCCGGTGCCGCACACCCCGAGCCAGGTCGCGTTGTAGAGCACCTCCAGCCGCCCCGCGCAGGGCCCGGGGCCGTCCTGCACCCGCAGCTGCAAGGGGTTGGGGCCTGCAAGAGGAGCACAGCGGGGATATGGGGCCTCTGTGGGAGATCCTGACCTGTCAGGGACCCATGGGATGGGGTGGGTTGGAAGGGGCCTTCAAGGTCATAGACCCATGGGATGGGGTGGGTTGGAAGGGGCCTTCAAGGTCATAGACCCATGGAATGGGTTGGGTTGGAAGGGCCCTTCAAGCTCACAGACCCATGGAATGGGGTGGGTTGGAAGGGCCCTTCAGGCTCATAGAGCCATGGAATGGGGTGGGTTGGAAAGGACCTTCAGGCTCATAGAGCCATGGAATGGGGTGGATTGGAAGGGGCCTTCAAGGTCATAGACCCATGGAATGGGGTGGGTTGGAAGGGGCCTTCAAGGTCATAGACCCATGGAATGGGTTGGGTTGGAAGGGACCTTCAAGGTCATAGACCCATGGAATGGGGTGGGTTGGAAGGGATGGGTTGGGTTCAAAAGGACCTTCAAGATCATAGTCCCATGGGATGGATTGGGTTGGAAGGGGCTTTCAAGCTCATAGACTCATGGGATGGATTGGGTTGGAAGGGATGGGTTGAGTTGGAAGGGACCTTCAAGCTCATAGACCCATGGAATGGGTTGGCAGCCCCAGCTCCTCTGGGCTCCCTGTTCCCTCTCTCCACAACCCTCCCATTGAGAACAACGGGAAGCCATTCCCATGATTCCCATCCCTGCCATCCCCATCCCTGCCATCCCCCCAGCCCCATCTAGACCCCGTTTTGGCGACCCCCATTGAGCACCTGAGCACACGACTCCGGCGTCCTCATTGTGGTTGCAGTTGTGGAGCCCCCAGCTCCCGTGGCTGCATTGGCTGAAGGCGCTCTCGGTGCCGGTGCACTCGATGTTATCCAACCAGATGGGATCGAGCCCTGGGCCGAAGTGCGCGTGGCCCGGCGCCGCCACGGCCGTGCCGCAGCCCAGCTCCCTGCAGATCACTTTGGCATCGGTCAGATCCCAGCTGTCGTCGCAGACCGTGCCCCATTGCTGCTCGTGCTCCACCTCCAGGCGCCCGGCGCAGCGGTTGGGGCCGGCGGCCAAGCGGATCCGCGCCGGGGCCGTGACGTTGGCCTCTGCCAAGAGAATTCCCCTTGGGAAATGGGCAGCAGGGCGCCCACTGCTTTGCTAAAGGAGCCCCAAGGCTGTTTATGGTCGTTATGGATGCAGCCCTTCCGGTAGATCATAGCCATAGCGATGGATTTCGGTGCAGCTTCATGCCCTACAATGGTGGGGTCTTCTCCTTGCACATGGGTGTGCAATGGAGACCAGGCGGGGGGTTTAGGGTTGGGGTTTGGTTCCTTTGGTGCCGTAGGGAGGAGGAGGTGAAGGTTGCAATCATGGGGTTTGGGTTGGTTCCTTTGGTGCCATAGGGAGGAGGAGGTGAAGGTTTCAATCATGGGTTTAGGGTTGGATGTGAAGGTTTTAACCATGGAATGGTTTGGGTTGGGAAGGACCTTAAGAGCATCTGGTTCCTCTTCATCAGGGATTGAAGGGACAGGACAAGAGGTGATGAGTTTAAGCTTAAAGAGAGGAAGTTTAGGTTGGATCTAAGGAATTTCATCCCTGTGAGGGTGCTGAGCACTGGAATGGGACTTGTGAATGCTCCATCCCTGGTGGTGTTCAGTGGACAGAGACATGGGTGACGTGGCCTGGAGTGAGGCAAGGGATTGGAACTGGAGCATCTTAAGGCCCTTTCCAACCCATTCCGTGGGCACACACAGGGGTCATCAATGCCCTCCATGGGCTGCTCCATACCTGAGCACACGACGCCAGCATCCTCCCCGTGGTGGCAGTTACTGTGTCCCCAGGGGTGGCTTTGGCACTGGGCGATCGCGTCCTCGCCGCCGGTGCAGCCGACGTCGTCCAACCAGATGGGCCCCGTGCCTTGGCCGAAGTGAGCGCCGCCGTGGGCTTCCCGGGCGCTGCCGCATCCCAGCTGCTGGCACACGACTTCGGCATCGCTCAGGTCCCAGCCGTCGTCGCACACGGTGCCCCATTGGCCTGCGTGGAGCACCTCGACCCGCCCGGCGCAGCGCTGGGGCCCGTCCATCAGCCGTAAAGAGGAGGCGTTGGATGCGCCGGCGCCTGGAAGGAGCACGGGGTGGGTTGGGGGCATCGCGTACACAGGGGTTGGGGCTGGGCTGGGAGGGAGGCGTCGGGAAGGGTTTGAGCATCCCGGGTATGGAATCATGGAACTGTGGAGTCAGGGAGGCATAGAATGGAAAGAGCTTGAAGATGGAGTCCAGTTGAGTTGGGAAAGAGCTTGAAGATGGAGTCCAGTTGAGTTGGGAAAGAGCTTGAAGATGGAGTCCAGTTGAGTTGGGAAAGAGCTTGAAGATGGAGTCCAGTTGAGTTGGGAAAGAGCTTGAAGATGGAGTCCAGTTGAGTTGGGAAAGAGCTTGAAGATGGAGTCCAGTTGAGTTGGGAAAGAGCTTGAAGATGGAGTCCAGTTGAGTTGGGAAAGAGCTTGAAGATGGAGTCCAGTTGAGTTGGGAAAGAGCTTGAAGATGGAGTCCAACTGAGGTGGGAAAGAGCTTGAAGATGGAGTCCAATTGAGTTGGGAAAGAGCTTGAAGATGGAGTCCAGATGAGTTGGGAAAGAGCTTGAAGATGGAGTCCCATTGAGTTGGGAAAGAGCTTGAAGATGGAGTCCAGTTGAGTTGGGAAAGAGCTTGAAGATGGAGTCCAGATGAGTTGGGAAAGAGCTTGAAGATGGAGTCCAGTTGAGTTGGGAAAGAGCTTGAAGATGGAGTCCAGTTGAGTTGGGAAAGAGCTTGAAGATGGAGTCCAACTGAGGTGGGAAAGAGCTTGAAGATGGAGTCCCATTGAGTTGGGAAAGAGCTTGAAGATGGAGTCCAGTTGAGTTGGGAAAGAGCTTGAAGATGGAGTCCAACTGAGTTGGGAAAGAGCTTGAAGATGGAGTCCAGTTGAGTTGGGAAAGAGCTTGAAGATGGAGTCCAATTGAGTTGGGAAAGAGCTTGAAGATTGAACCCAACTCAAGGTCCCCCTGAGCCTTCTCCTCTCCGGTTTAACCCCCCCATAGCCATCACCCCAGAGGTGCTCCGATGCAGAATGCCCCCCCCGGCCCTCCCCACCCTTCCCCATCAGGCCATACCTGAACACACCACGCCAGCATCCTCCCCATGGTTGCAGTTGTTCTGCCCCCAGGGCCTGGCGTGGCACTGGGCGAGCGCCTCCTCGCTGCCGGTACAAGCCACGTCGTCCAACCAGATGGGCCCGGTGCCGCGCTTGAAGTGCGCTTGGAGCGGCGCCGCCTCGGCACCGCCGCACCCGAGCTGCTGGCACACGACCGCCGCGTCCTTCAGGTCCCAGCCGTCGTCGCACACGGTGCCCCATTGGCCTGCGTGGAGCACCTCGACCCGCCCGGCGCAGCGCTGGGGCCCGTCCATCAGGCGCAGGGCGGCGGAGCTCGAGTTCCCTGCTGGGATTGAACGCGCGTGGACCCGCGGGTACCGGCACCGCGGCGCCGACCGCGGAGCCAAAGGGCTTTAGGAGCATCCGGTGCAACCGTTGCAATGCCAAGGCCACCACTAACCCACGGCACTGATGGGGGGGGGAATGCTTGCAGGGGTGGTGACTCCAGCACTGTTCCAATGCCTCAGCACCCATTGGGGTTCCTCATCTCCATCCAAACCTCCCCTGGTGCAGCTTGAGGCCGTTTCCTCCTGTCCCATCCCTTGGGAGCAGAGCCCATTCCCCTCCTGGCCCCAACCTCCTTTTAGGTACTTTTAGGTCCCCCTGAGCCTTCTCTTCTCCATCTAACCCCCCCCCAGGTTCCTCAGGCATTTCCCATCACATTCGTGCTCACCTGCATCCTCCCAAGGGCTGCCCCATCATTGGGTACCACACAAAGATAAAGATGCTCCTTTACATCCCCCTCACCATCCCCTGCATCCTCCCAAGGGCTGCCCCATCATTGGGTACCACATAAAGATAAAGATGCTCCTTTACATCCCCCTCACCATCCCCTGCATCCTCCCAAGGGCTGCCCCATCATTGGGTACCACATAAAGATAAAGATGCTCCTTTACATCCCCCTCACCATCCCCTGCACCCTCCCAAGGGCTGCCCCATCATTGGGTACCACACAAAGATAAAGATGCTCCTTTACATCCCCCTCACCATCCCCTGCATCCTCCCAAGGGCTGCCCCATCATTGGGTACCACATAAAGATAAAGATGCTCCTTTACATCCCCCTCACCATCCCCTGCATCCTCCCAAGGGCTGCCCCATCATTGGGTACCACATAAAGATAAAGATGCTCCTTTACATCCCCCTCACCATCCCCTGCACCCTCCCAAGGGCTGCCCCATCATTGGGTACCACACAAAGATAAAGATGCTCCTTTACATCCCCCTCACCATCCCCTGCACCCTCCCAAGGGCTGCCCCATCATTGGGTACCACATAAAGATAAAGATGCTCCTTTACATCCCCCTCACCATCCCCTGCACCCTCCCAAGGGCTGCCCCATCATTGGGTACCACACAAAGATAAAGATGCTCCTTTACATCCCCCTCACCATCCCCTGCATCCTCCCAAGGGCTGCCCCATCATTGGGTACCACACAAAGATAAAGATGCTCCTTTACATCCCCCTCACCATCCCCTGCACCCTCCCAAGGGCTGCCCCATCATTGGGTACCACATAAAGATAAAGATGCTCCTTTACATCCCCCTCACCATCCCCTGCACCCTCCCAAGGGCTGCCCCATCATTGGGTACCACACAAAGATAAAGATGCTCCTTTACATCCCCCTCACCATCCCCTGCACCCTCCCAAGGGCTGCCCCATCATTGGGTACCACATAAAGATAAAGATGCTCCTTTACATCCCCCTCACCATCCCCTGCACCCTCCCAAGGGCTGCCCATCGCTGGGTACCACGCAAAGATAAAGATGCTCCTTTACATCCCCCTCACCATCCCCTGCACCCTCCCAAGGGCTGCCCATCGCTGGGTACCACGCAAAGATGCTCCTTTACCCCCCATCCCCATCTCTCACCTCCGCACACCACCCCAGCATCCTCCCCATGGTGGCAGTTGTGGATGCCCCACATCTTGGCCGGGCACTGGAAGAAGTCGGTCTCGTGCCCGGTGCAGCTCACGTTGTCCAACCAAATGGGGCCGGTTCCCCAGCCGAAGCGAGCGGAGCCGGGGGCCAGCGTGGCAGCGCCGCAGCCCAGCACCCTGCACACGACGGCCGCATCCTGCAGGTCCCAGCTGTCATCGCAGATCGTGCCCCATTTGTTGGCGTAAAACACCTCGACCCTCCCGGAGCATTCACTCAAACCTCCCACCAGACGGAGCCGGGGGCTGCTGACGACGCCTGACCCTGGGAATCAACGGGGAATGGGCATTGTTAGGGATGTGCCTATGGAATCAATGGGGTTGGAAGAGCCTGAAGAGCATCCGGTCCAACCATTGCACTGCGAGGCCACTGAGGGGGGGTGACTGCTTGTAGGGATGGTGACTCCAGCACTGTTCCCTTTGGGGTTCCTCATCTCCATCCGAACCTCCCCTGGTGCAGCTTGAGGCTGTCTCCTCCTGTCCCATCCCTTGGGAGCAGAGCCCATTCCCCTCCTGGCTCCATCCTCCCTTCAGCTATAGGGAGCCTGAGCCTTCTCCAGCCATTCCCCATCGCTCTGGTGCTCTACTTCCCTGGTCCTTCTGGCCACACTGATCCAGGCCAGGATGCTCTTCTTGGACCTTCTGGTTGCCCCTATCCTAACCTGTGGAAGCAGCCCCTGATCATCCTGGCGACCCTCTCCTTGCACCGAGGACCCAGCTCCACACCGGGGTTGAGTAGAGGCGGCTCAATCACATCCCTCCACTCGCTGCTGCATCCCAGGATGCTCTTGGCATCGCCAGCACAAAGCCCACGCTGAGCATCACCTGCACACACGACGCTGGCGTCTTCCACGTGGCTACACGCGTGTTGTCCCCATGGCTTGCCGGGGCATTCGGCGATGGTGGCTTCCGTCCCGACGCAGCTCACGCCATCCAACCAAATGGGGCCGGATCCTTGGCCAAAGGCGGAGAGCCCCGGGGCGGACAGGGCTGCCCCGCAGCCCAGCTGCCTGCACACCACGGCCGCATCCAGCAGGTCCCATCCGTCGTCGCAGATGGTGCCCCATTGCTGCCTATGGAACACTTCCACCCTCCCGGCGCAGCGGTGGAGGCCGTTCACCAAGCGCAGGGCTTCCGAGCTCTTTGGGTCGCTGTCTATGGGCAGAAGGACAATGTTGGCCGTGCAATGGGGCCTCCCATCATCAAGGGGTCTTGCAAGGGCTCCACCAGCACTCCATGGGGGTTCCCATTGGGATCAAGCCTCTGAGGACCATACCCAATGGATGGTGGGATCATGGAATCTGGGAGCTCCCATCATCAGGCATCTTGCAAGGGCTCCACCAGCACCCTATGGGGGTTCCCATTGGGATCAAGCCTCTGAGGACCATACCCGATAGATGGTGGGATCATGGAATCCCAGGTTGGAAGGGACCTCAAGGATGAGTTGGTCCAACCTTTCCAGGCAAAGCATGGATTGGATGATGGCAAAGCAAAGATTGGATGTCCCAGCACCCTGTCCAGCCAAATCCAGTGCTGGGGACTGACCACATCCCTTGGGATGTAATTCCAATGGCCGGTTGTTCTCATGGAGAAACATCATTCCATGATGGGAATATCCTCACGGCGTCAAGGAGGCACCATTATGGTGAAGAGAAGGGGTACCCCAAGGACTAGATGCATAAAGAACCCCAAAAGCGCAGCCGAAGGGAGCATCCCCATTCCATAGGCCTGGGATTCCTGGGAATTGCGAGGGTTTTCCAAGCGCTTTCCCTGGGGATGGGGACCACCTCATGGCTGGAAGGCCCAAGGGGGAGGTGGATGCTGACACTGACCTGCGGCTGCAGAGCACACGACAGCAGCGTGGGCCCTGGACCTGCAGCTCTGCTCCCCCCACAGCTTCAGCCGGCATTCCAAGAGGGCTCCCTCCGTCCCGGAGCATTCCACAGCATCCACCCAGAGGAAGCCGTCTCCTATCCCGAAGCCTTGGGATGCCGGCGCCGCCTGCGCCGTCCCGCACCCGAGCTGCTCGCAGACCACGTGGGCTTCGGCCAGGTCCCAGCCGTCGGAGCAGATCCCACCCCAGCGCTGCTCATGGAATACTTGGACCCTCCCGGAGCAGGGATCGGAGCTGTTCACCAAGCGGAGGCTTCCGAGGTCGGAGATGCCCGATCCTAGAGCATCCCGGAGGAAAAACGGGGTCAGGAGATGCCTGCTGCCCCCATGGAACCCGCAGCAGTGCTGGGAGCAGGGCAAGGATGCTCTTGTGGGTCAGGGATGCTCTTCCCAAGACAGGCACCTTTGAGCTGGCCCAAGTGGTACCCAAGTCTCGGTTGAATGGGCTTGGCCATAGCAGACACCATGGGCAGAGCCCAGCCACCAAGACGTGGACACCCTGGTGCCACTTGGGACTCCTGGGATACCTCATCCCGAAGGGAATGGGCTTCCCTATAGGATGACTAAGCCCAATTCCAACCAGGATGAGGTGCTACCATCCCATGCTGGGGCAACTCAACACTGGCTGTGGCAGGGACACCTGGAGAGTAAGTGAAGGAACCTGGGATGGGAGATGGGATCTGCTGGGTTCCTGCATCCCTACAGAGGAGGTAGGGGATGGGAGATGGGATCTGCTGGGTTCCTGCATCCCTACAGAGGAGGTAGGGGATGGGAGATGGGATCTGCTGGGTTCCTGCATCCCTACAGAGGAGGTAGGGGATGGGAGATGGGATCTGCTGGGTTCCTGCATCCCTACAGAGGAGGTAGGGGATGGGAGATGGGATCTGCTGGGTTCCTGCATCCCTACAGAGGAGGTAGGGGATGGGAGATGGGATCTGCTGGGTTCCTGCATCCCTACAGAGGAGGTAGGGGATGGGAGATGGGATCTGCTGTGCTCTGAGCATCACAAGGACACCCCTGGCCCCCCCCCAAGCCCTCCCTGACCACGAGCCCCGTTCCAGCGGCTCCGTACCTGAGCAGATGACGCTGGCGTCCTCCCCGTGCTCGCAGCCATGGGTGCCCCATCCCTTGGAGCTGCACTCGGAGAGGGCGGCCTCGGAGCCCGCGCAGCGCACGGCGTCCAACCAGACGGGGCCCTGGCCCTGGCCGTAGTGAGCGCGGTGCGGGGCCAGCACGGCGCTGCCGCAGCCCAGCTGCCGGCACACGACCCTGGCGTCCAGGAAGTCCCAGCCGTCGTCGCACACCGTCCCCCAGTGCCCGGCGTGGAGCACCTCGACCCGGCCCGAGCAGCGGCCGGAGCCGTTCACCAGCCGCACCGCCGCGAAGCCGGACACGACCGAGCCTACGGGAGGGCGAAGGAGCTGCTCGGAGCATCCAGGAGCAAGGGGGGAGAGGAGGGAGCCGGGGATACAAGAGGAGGGGTTTGGGGCATGGAGGGTGCGGAGTGGGGGGGTTGGGTCTGGACATAGAGCGTCTCGGCCCCGTCTGTGGGGGTGCCCATGCATGGACCCACTTCATCTCATCCCATCCATGGACCCGCTTCATCTCATCCCATCCATGGACCCGCTTCATCTCATCCCATCCATGGACCCGCTTCATCTCATCCCATCCATGGACACACTTCATCTCATCCCATCCATGGACACACTTCATCTCATCCCATCCATGGACCCGCTTCATCTCATCCCATCCATGGACCCGCTTCATCTCATCCCATCCATGGACCCACTTCATCTCATCCCATCCATGGACCCGCTTCATCTCATCCCATCCATGGACCCGCTTCATCTCATCCCATCCATGGACCCGCTTCATCTCATCCCATCCATGGACACACTTCATCTCATCCCATCCATGGACACACTTCATCTCATCCCATCCATGGACCCGCTTCATCTCATCCCATCCATGGACCCGCTTCATCTCATCCCATCCATGGACCCGCTTCATCTCATCCCATCCATGGACCCGCTTCATCTCATCCCATCCATGGACCCGCTTCATCTCATCCCATCCATGGACCCGCTTCATCTCATCCCATCCATGGACCCGCTTCATCTCATCCCATCCATGGGGACACATCGCAATGGGTTTGGGGCTCCCTGACCCACGGGCCCCTTGCTCCCCAGTGCCAATGGGGACAGCGCTGGTGCCGCCCCGCGGCTGATGCTGGGATGGAACCCACCGGAGCAGACGACGCCGGCGCGCTCCCCGTGCTCACAGCTCCCGTGTTCCGCCGGGCATTCCCTAAGGCTCAGCTCCGTGCCCTGGCACTTCACGTTCTCCAGGCTCACTTGCAGGGGCCCGGTGCCGAAGTCGGCTCCTTCCGAGGCCGGCAGCGCCGTTCCGCAGCCCAGCTCCCGGCACACGACCTTGGCGTCCCGTTGATCCCAGCCCTGGTTGCAGATGGTTCCCCAGTGCTCCCCATGGAGCACCTCGACTCGGCCGGCGCAGGGCTGCGAGGCGTTGGCCAGGCGGATGGGAGCCGGCTCCGGGAGCAGGGAATCTGCAGGCACCCAAGGGAATCAATCCCGAAGGCCTCGAGCTCTGCTCATCCCATTGGAATTCTGCCGACAGCCTCCGGGGATGGGGAGAAGAGGAGGGGGGAGCGCCCTGCACCAAGGGGTCCCCATGGGTCCTGCATCCTCCTGGAGCCCATTCCCTGCAGGCATTGCTCTCCAGGCAGGTTGCTTTGGAAGAGCAAATTCCCTGCGGGAATGCCTCCCATGGCCTTAAATCATAGAGGGATAGGATCAAGCAGGTTGGAAAAGACCTTTAAGATCATTGAGCCCAACCATCGGATTGACCCATGTTGCATGAGGTTGTCCAAGCGCAGGACCCGGCACGTTGCCTTGTTCAGCCTCATCCCATGGATCCAGCGTGTCCAGATCCCTCTGTAGAGCTTCCAGCATTCCCACCCACCCTGGTGTTATCCCTCTCAATGCCCTCATCCGGATCATTGGCCAAGAGATGAAACAGAACTGGTCCCAGCCCGGGCACCACTGGTGATGGGTCACCAATGAGATGTGACACCGTTCACCCCAACGCTTTGGGCTCTGTTCCTTATCCAGTGAGGAATCCATGGATGAGAAGAACCTTATGGATCTATCCAGGCCATCAGCACCCGGTTTCTCCTTATGGGAGGAGCGGCCATCGGATGGGACCATTGAGGATGCTGAAGAACCCCCCTGGGTGCAAACCTGCCATCAACCCCCCCCTTCATCCCTCCACCGTGCACGGAGCGATGCCGACGGCAAAGTCCTCACCTGAGCAAACCACGCCAGCATCTTCGCCATGGTAGCAGTTCCCGGTACCCCAGGGCCGGGCCGGGCAGGAGGACAACGCGCTCTCGGTGCCGGTGCAATTGGTCTCATCCATCCAGATGATGCCGTCCCCGCGCCCAAATTGGCCTCTGCCAGGGGCCGAGAGCGCTCGGCCGCAGTCCAGCTGCCGGCACACGACCTCGGCATCCACCAGGTCCCAGTTGTCGTCGCACACGGTGCCCCATTGCTGGTTGTGGTAGATCTCTACCCTGCCGGCACAGCGGCTGCCGTAGTTCACCAAGCGGACCTGGTCACCCTCTGACTTGCCTGGAGTGAGAGATGGGATCATGGAATGGGTTGGGTTGAGAGATGGGATCATGGAATGGGTTGGGTTGAGAGATGGGATCATGGAATGGGTTGGGTTGAGAGATGGGATCATGGAATGGGTTGGGTTGAGAGATGGGATCATGGAATGGGTTGGGTTGAGAGATGGGATCATGGAATGGGTTGGGTTGAGAGACGGGATCATGGAATGGGTTGGGTTGAGAGACGGGATCATGGAATGGGTTGGGTTGAGAGATGGGATCATGGAATGGGTTGGGTTGAGAGATGGGATCATGGAATGGGTTGGGTTGAGAGACGGGATCATGGAATGGGTTGGGTTGAGAGACGGGATCATGGAATGGGTTGGGTTGAGAGACGGGATCATGGAATGGGTTGGGTTGAGAGATGGGATCATGGAATGGGTTGGGTTGAGAGACGGGATCATGGAATGGGTTGGGTTGAGAGATGGGATCATGGAATGGGTTGGGTTGAGAGATGGGATCATGGAATGGGTTGGGTTGAGAGATGGGATCATGGAATGGGTTGGGTTGAGAGATGGGATCATGGAATGGGTTGGGTTGAGAGACGGGATCATGGAATGGGTTGGGTTGAGAGACGGGATCATGGAATGGGTTGGGTTGAGAGATGGGATCATGGAATGGGTTGGGTTGAGAGATGGGATCATGGAATGGGTTGGGTTGGAAGAGACCTCAAAGCTCATCCAGTGCCAACCCAGGGACCCTTCCACTGGAGCAGCTTGCTCCAAGCCCCTGTGTCCAACCTGGCCTTGGGCACTGCCAGGGATGGGGCAGCCCCAGCTTCTCCCTTCAACCCATCCCAGTGTCCCAGCACCCTCCCAGGGAACAACTCCATGATGTCCACCCTGCATCTCAGTGCTCCCATCACCCCTTGTCCATGCAATCCATCCCTCCAATCCATGTTAAAAGCCTCTTTCATGGATCCATGAGCTCCCCATCAACCCATTCCAGTTCCTCATCACCCTCACAGGGAAGAACTTCCCTATCTCCAACCTAAATCTCCCCTGTTTAAGCTTACACCCATCACCCCTTGTCCTATCACTCCAGTCCCTGATGAAAAGCATCCTTGTAGGCCCCCTTCAGACACTGGAAGCTGCTCTGGGGTCTCCTCCAGCCCCACTTCTCTTTGTACAGGAGATGCTCCAGCCCCTCCCATAGGAAAATGGGGAACATCCCCCTGGGAATGGCCATGCAGGGCCCATCCCACCCTCTGGCATCAGGACCAAGCCCTCCAGGCAGATGCTCCCAACTCAGCATCCGGACACCGTCTCATGGGAACACCCATGGCTCGTGGAGGCAGGAGACCAAGGTGATGGCCACCCCTTGCGCCGTATCGCACCCCAGGGGGTTACCTGAGCACACCACAACAGCTTCTCTGCCATGGAGACAAGAGCCATTGCCCCGGGCCTGCACCTCGCACATGGAGAGGTTGCTTTCGGTGCCCACGCAGCTCACGCGGTTGGGCCACCTTTGGCCGGCTCCGTGGCCAGAACGGGACCTGGCGGGTGCCACCAGCGCCGTCCCGCAGCCCAGCTGCCTGCACAGCACCCGCGCCTCAGCCAGGCCCCAGTCTTCATCACACAGGGAGGCCCAGGAGCCGCCGTGGGGCACCTCCACTCTGCCGTCGCAGCGCGTCGAGCCGTTGGCCAAGCGCGGCTCCGAGGCCACCGCCATCGCCGACCCTGCCAAGGGACATAAAGGAGAGCCCCAGCTCCAGCCTGGGCATCATCCATGGGTGGGGAGGGGGCAGGATGGGGACCAAGAGGCCACAGTGCTCAGGGTCCTCTTGAAAGTGGGGTTCGGGGGTGGCTTTGTAAAAGGGCTTTGTTGCATAGACAGCGCATTGCAAAGACACGTTATAGAAGCACAGAATGGGTTGGGTTGGAAGGGGCCTTTGGAGGTCATCGATAGAACCATAGAATGGGTTGGGATGGAAGGGACCTTTGGAGGTCATCGATAGAACCATAGAATGGGTTGGGATGGAAGGGACCTTTGGAGGTCATCGATAGAACCATAGAATGGGTTGGGTTGGATGGACCTTTGGAGGTCATCGATAGAACCATAGAATGGGTTGGGATGGATGGGACCTTTGGAGGTCATCGATAGAACCATAGAATGGGTTGGGTTGGATGGACCTTTGGAGGTCATTGATAGAACCATAGAATGAGTTGGGTTGGATGGACCTTTGGAGGTCATCTATAGAACCATAGAATGGGTTGGGATGGAAGGGACCTTTGGAGGTCATCGATAGAACCATAGAATGGGTTGGGATGGAAGGGACCTTTGGAGGCCATCCATAGGAAGAGCTTCCTTATCATACCCTAGAGTGAATCCATGCTCTTCCACCCCATCCCATTCCATGATTCCATGACTTGCAAAGCACCAGAGTTGTCAATGGCCCCTGTTGCACCTTGAGCAGCGTTACCTGAGCAGATCACCCCGGCATCCTCCCCATGGAAGCAGTTGTTGGCGCCCCACGCGCTGGCCCGGCAGTCGACGAGCGCGTCCTCGGTGCCGGTGCAGTTGACCTCATCCAACCAGATGGGATCGTGGCCCCTTCCAAAGTGAGCCCCATGGGTGGCGGCCAGCGCCGTGCCGCAGCCCAGCTGCCGGCACACCACGGCCGCATCCTGCAGATCCCATCCGTCATCGCACACCGTGCCCCACATGTGCTCGTGCAGCACCTCCACCCTCCCGGCGCAGCGGTCGAGCCCATTGACCAACTGGAGGGTGCCCAGCGTGGCCACGATGGAATCTGGGGTGTGGGGGGGAGAAGGTTGGGGAAGGGATGCGCATCCCGCGGGATGGATGCGGGGATGCCGATGTGCGCGGCTGGATGGGTACCTGAGCACTCAACGCTGGCGTCCTCAATGTGGTTACAGTTGTGCTCTCCCCACGGCCTGGCCCCGCATTCCGACAGCGCCTTTTCCTCCCCGGTGCAGTTGACTTCGTCCAACCAGATCTGCCCCTTCCCTTCGCCGTAGCGAGAGCCCGGTGCCACCGACAGCAGCGCCCCGCAGCCCAGCTCCCGGCACACGACCTGGCCCTCGGGGAAGCTCCATCCATCGTCACACACCGTGCCCCAGGTCCCGTTGTGCAGCACCTCCACGCGCCCAGCGCAGCGGCTGGGGCCTCCTTCCAAGCGAAGGGACCCCGCCGGGCTCTCATTGGATGTGCCTGGAGAGGGAGGAAGCAGGAGGGGACACCCAGGGGGTGGATGGGGTTGGTTTGGGATGGCTCCTGCCACCTGGAAGGGATTTGAGAGGTGGTGTTGGCCCTGGGCATCTCAGATGTCAACTGAAGCCAATTGAAGTCAACTGAAGTCAACTGAAGTCAATTGAAGCCAATTGAAGTCAACTGAAGTCAATTGAAGCCAACTCAGAAGTCAACTGAAGTCAATTGAAGTCAACTGAAGCCAACTCAGAAGTCACCGGAAGCCCCTCTCTGCATCTAAACCCCAGGAGCTCATGTAAGAGGCACAAAAAGTCACAGAGCCATGGAATGGGTTGGGTGGGAAGGGGCCTTCAAGCCCATCCAGTTCCAACCCCTGCCATGGGGACCCCTTCCACTGGAGCAGCTTGCTCCAAGCCCCATCCAACCTGGCCTTGGGCACTGCCAGGGATGGGGCAGCCCCAGCTTCTCCCTTCAACCCATCCCAGTGTCCCAGCACCCTCCCAGGGAACAACTCCATGATGTCCACCCTGCATCTCCCCTCTTTCAGTGCTCCCATCACCCCTTGTCCACGCTCTCCATCCCTCCAACCCATGCTAAAAGCCTCTTTCCTGGATCCATGAGCTCCCCATCTCCGTTCAACCCATTCCAATGTCCCACCACCCCCACAGCGAAGAGCTCCTGCCTCAGAGCTCATCTCAATCTCCCCTCTTCCAGTTGGAAGCTGTTTCTCCTCATCCCATCCCTAAATCCCTTGTCCCAAGCCCCTCTCCAGGTTTCCTGGGGCCCCTTTAGGCACTGGAGCTGCTCTCAGGTCTCCCCTTCAGGAGCCTTCTCTTCTCCAGGCTGCCCCAGCCCGGCTCTCAGAACATCTCCATCACCCCAGTGCCTGCAGCCAGGGGCCTCATTCCCAGCCAGGGATGTGTGCAGAAGGGCTCATTCAGAGCCACGGGCTCTGGGATCACCACTTGGATTCCAAGAACCCTGTCCCGAGTTTTGGGAAGGGGCCACAAAGGGAACTGAGCTTCCTGGGTGGACCAGGAAGGAGAAGAGAGAAAAGCCAACGCTGCAGTAGCGGCGTCTCCATGGGGATGCTCTCCTTGTCAGCAGCCCCAGGGCAAGCAGGGCTCAGCATGGGATGGGCCAAGGCAGATCCCTTCATTCTGAGGCACGGCTTCACCCCAAAATCAGGGACCCCCGGTCATGGGGCAGGGACTTGGGTGCCCACTGGCTCCTTAAGGAGCCGCCTTCTGGGGTTCCTTGAGCTTCTCCATGTCCTGGTGCATGCATCCAGCAGCAAGGACCGAGCTTTGGAGCACAGTGGGTACCGGAGGCTCGGGAGGGATGATTGCATTGCATCAAGAACCTTTGTGACCAGGGAGAAGGGCGTCCTTGCAAGGCCCCACCAAGCAAGAACCCAACCCTGCGGTGACTTCAGAGCTGAGGGCCTCCCTGGCATTGCCCCATCGCACACAGTGGTGGAGGAGACCCAACTTCAAGATGCTCTCCGGCACATTCTGCTCCCTCCAAAGCTCCTCAGGAGGGGACTGCTCCTCCTCGTGCCCTTTGGGAAGGAGAACCAGCCCCGAGCGGGTCCCGATTGTCCCACCTCCAACATGGGAGCTTGGGCAGAGCCCTGAGCCCACCCTTAACCCCTTCCGAGGTGATGGCGTTGATGGAGCATCCACACGATGCTGCTCATCGGCAAAGCTCATCCCCATCCTT
Organism: Psittacula echo; assembly: GCF_963264785.1. Classification (NCBI taxonomy): domain Eukaryota; kingdom Metazoa; phylum Chordata; class Aves; order Psittaciformes; family Psittacidae; genus Psittacula; species Psittacula echo. Next base: position 149,396 of record NC_137769.1, read on the forward strand.
CAGCAAACCACGGCTGTGGGGAAGGGACCTGGAGGGGCTGCAGCTTCCCCACGGCTCTTTGTGAGCACGAGGACCATGGAAGCATGGAACCATGGATTGGTTTGGATTGGGAAGGGCTCCGATTTGCTGCCCTCCCCTCCTGCAATGCTCACAAGCCTTTGGCTATGGGGTAAAGCCAAAGCTCCTGCCCTCACCTAACCCCCTTCTGAGCCACCTCCTGGCCCAGCCCCACAGACCCCTCTGCCGTGCCCCATAGAGGCCAGAAGCGAAGGGGAACCCCACTCACCCCACAGCCACGCCATCAGCAGCAGCATCCCAACGCTCTTGGCCCCACCACGGCCGCGTCGGCTCCCGCGCCGGGATGAGGGCTGGATTCCTCCCGGCATGGCCATGGCTGCAGGCTGGAGGTTGGAGCCGGTCGGAGCCTGGGATGGATGCCAATGGGAGGGCGAAGCGGGGACCCCTCCTGTTCCTCTGCCTTGCTCCCAGCTGGGAGTTTCACTTCCCGTGTAGCTGGGCCGGGGGTTGACCTGATGTCCCTGCCTTGCGCAATGGGGAGAGCGGTTCCAGGAAAACACGGAGCAAACAAAGCCTTCCGGACACGCGGATCCCGCTGCCAGCCCCTAACGCTTTGGACACCCTTTAGACTGGTTGCTCATAGGCTCATGGAATGGGTTGTGCTGGCAGGGGCCTTCAAGCTCCTCCAGTTCCAAGCCCCTGCCATGGGGATGCCTTCCGCTGGACCAGGTTGCACGGAGCCTTTGAATGCTTGGGATGGGGCATCCAAACCTTCTCCACTCAACCCATTCCGATGTAAATCGCCCTTGTTTAAGCTTGAAAGCATCACCCCTGGTCCTGGTCAAGGACATCGGCTCCATCTGGTGGGGGTCTGGAGGGTGATGGAGCAGCCACGCCATGGAAATGGGTTAGGAAAGGCTGGAAAAGGCTTTATTGTGGAGGCTGGAGCTGGTGGGGGTCACCATCCATCGTGAGAAAGGGTCCTGTGCAACCAGCGCCCCAAGCATGTCTTCAGCTGCTAGGAAGCTGGAAGAGCTGCTGCCATCCCATCGCATCCTTGAAGGTGTCCTGGAGACAAGGAGCTTCCCAAAGGGGCCGTCCAGCATCAGGCGTGGTTCCCAATGGGAAGGGTCAGGTGGAGATGGGTGCTGAGGGGATGGAGATGGGTACTGGGTGCTGGAGATGGGGCTGGGAGTAGATGGGTGCCTTTAGGAAGGTCAATGAGGAGGCTGGAGACCAGCAGAAGGGGCTCTTCCAAACGGAACTGAGCTGGCAACGAATCCAACCTCATCCCATGGGAGATGGAGCAACCTTGGGACCGCAGTGACCTGCCCCGAGGCCGTTGATCCCCGTCTGCAAACAAACAGGCCAGTGGCAAAGAGATTCCCGGCAGCGAGCAGCAAGGAATGCCGGGAATGGGGCTCTGCTGGGGCTGCTTCCACAGCTGCGCTCCATGGATGCTCGGGAAGGAAGCCATGGTCCCACATCCCTTCCGCTCCTTTACAACGGGGCTGTTGGGTCCCTCCTTGGGAAGCCTGGAACTCTCCTGAGATCCTGCCCCGTATCCCATTGGATCCAAGATCCCATTTCTCCCTCTTCTGAGGACAGAACATCTCTAGAGCAATCCGTAAGGCCAAGAGGGCTGGGCCTGCAGGGGGGAGCCCTCAAGAGCCTCATCTCAGCTTCAGGAGAGCGCAAAGAGCCCAGGGCTGCCAGGTCTACCCCTACTCCACGGCTCCCAACGGTGCACGTATCCCATTGGATCCAAGATCCCATTTCTCCCTCTTCCGAGGATAGACCAGCTCCAGCAGCCCCACATCCCAGATGGGAGCCCCCGAGCTGGACCCCCCGTGGCCCTTCCTGGTTGATGGCCAGGTCAACATCTCACCCAGTGCTCCCTGGATTGGGAAGTAACCCTCGCTTCCATGGGGGACTGGGAGAAAGGGTGTGATCCCATTGGGAATGCGGTGGGGGTGATGGCACTGGGTGATGCTGCATGGCTCTGCAGGCGGTTACAGGGATACAGGGGGATGTAGGTCTGGGAATAGGATTTATCGTGGCTATAGGGATGGGAATAGGGATTATAGTGGTTATAGGGATGGGAATAGGGATTATAGTGGTTATAGGGATGGGAATAGGGATTATAGTGGTTATAGGGATGGGAACAGGGATTATAGTGGTCATAAGGATGGGAACAGGGATTATAGTGGTCATAAGGATGGGAACAGGGATTATAGTGGTTATAGGGATGGGAATAGGGATTATAGTGGTTATAGGGATGGGAATAGGGATTATAGTGGTCATAAGGATGGGAACAGGGATTATAGTGGTTCTAGGGATGGGAATGAGGAGGCTGTGCAGACGGGATTAGGATTCCAGAGCCTTCCCAGAGGACAGGTAGGGGTTTATGTAGGAAGCCTTTGGCGACTGAAGCACTTGGCACTGCCCAGAGGAACTGGGACCCACAGGGACTCCATGCAGTGAGCTATGGGGCTATGGGGCAGAGGGATCCATGCTCTCTGCTGACCATGGCAGCCCCTGCTCTGCTGGCTTCGCAGGATGGGCTCTCCTCGGGTCTTGATGGGGCTCTGCCCTCCTACGCCTCGGCTGATGCCCCGGTGTCCTCTGCCCTCTTTAGGAGGGGTTTGTCTGCAACAGGAAGGAGCCGGATGATGCCTGGAGGGTGCCAAGCACACCCAGATGTGCCCCCATGAGCCACGCTCCTGCTCTTACCTGCGAGGCGTCCACCCCGTCTCCCACACCTCGTCCACAGGTAGAGGACCAAGAGGGTCCCGCAGAGCAGCATCCCCATGCCCAGGAGTCCCGCCAGCACCGGGCAGGGATCTACCACACCTGCAGGGAGAGGGGGCTCAGAGGGATGCTCCAACCCCTCCTCCTGCCCATGGGCTCCGGCAGCATCGTCCCCATTGGGTGCTGGGGGTGATGCTCAGCGCTCACCTTCCTGCTCGGCGCACACCACGGTGGCCACGGAGCCCTGCGGGCACGGCCCCGGCGCCGTGTGGCTCTGCAGGCACTCGAGGAGCAGCGACTCGGTGCCGCGGCAGCTCAGCCCCTCCAGCAGGACCCGGCCGTGGGGAGGGCCCAGAGGGGCACCCATGGGTGCTGCCTGCGCCGCCCCGCAGCCCAGCTGCCTGCAGGCCACGGCGGCCTCCAGCAGGCTCCAGCCGGTGCCGCACACCCCGAGCCAGGTCGCGTTGTAGAGCACCTCCAGCCGCCCCGCGCAGGGCCCGGGGCCGTCCTGCACCCGCAGCTGCAAGGGGTTGGGGCCTGCAAGAGGAGCACAGCGGGGACATGGGGCCTCTGTGGGAGATCCTGACCTGTCAGGGACCCATGGGATGGGGTGGGTTGGAAGGGGCCTTCAAGGTCATAGACCCATGGGATGGGGTGGGTTGGAAGGGGCCTTCAAGGTCATAGACCCATGGAATGGGTTGGGTTGGAAGGGGCCTTCAAGGTCATAGACCCATGGAATGGGTTGGGTTGGAAGGGACCTTCAAGGTCATAGACCCATGGAATGGGGTGGGTTGGAAGGGATGGGTTGGGTTCAAAAGGACCTTCAAGATCATAGTCCCATGGGATGGATTGGGTTGGAAGGGGCTTTCAAGCTCATAGACTCATGGGATGGATTGGGTTGGAAGGGATGGGTTGAGTTGGAAGGGACCTTCAAGCTCATAGACCCATGGAATGGGGTGGGTTGGAAGGGACCTTCAAGCTCACAGACCCATGGAATGGGGTGGGTTGGAAGGGACCTTCAAGCTCATAGACCCATGGAATGGGGTGGGTTGGAAGGGGCCTTCAAGGTCATAGACCCATGGAATGGGTTGGGTTGGAAGGGACCTTCAAGGTCATAGACCCATGGAATGGGGTGGGTTGGAAGGGCCCTTCAGGCTCATAGAGCCATGGAATGGGGTGGGTTGGAAGGGACCTTCAAGCTCATAGACCCATGGAATGGGGTGGGTTGGAAGGGGCCTTCAAGGTCATAGACCCATGGAATGGGGTGGGTTGGAAGGGCCCTTCAGGCTCATAGACCCATGGAATGGGTTGGGTTGGAAGGGACCTTCAAGCTCATAGACCCATGGAATGGGGTGGGTTGGAAAGGACCTTCAGGCTCATAGAGCCATGGAATGGGGTGGGTTGGAAAGGACCTTCAGGCTCATAGAGCCATGGAACAGTCACGGGGATCCCTTCCACTAGAGCAGGTTGCACCAAGCCCCATCCAACCTGACCTTGAACCCTGCCAGGGCCGGGGCAGCCCCATCTGCTGTGGCCTCAACCACCCCTGAGCTGGGTGCGGGGGCCTTTGGTGCTGGGGCAGAGAGAGCAGAGAGGAGAGAGCCTGGCCCAGCCCCGGCCCACAGGAGAGCTCCAGCCTGGTGCTACCTGAGCAGACCACGCCGGCGTCCTCGCTGTGCCCGCAGTTGTGCTCTCCCCAGTCGCGGAGCTCGCATTGGCTCAGCGTGGCCTCGGTGCCCATGCAAAGAACGTGGTCGAGCCAGATGGGGTCAGAGCCCGGCCCGAAGTGAGCCAAGCCCGGCGCGGCCACGGCCACGCCGCAGCCCAGCTGCCTGCAGACCACGGCGGCGTCGTGGAGGTCCCAGGTGTCGTCGCACACGGTGCCCCACTTCCCGCCGTGGAAGACCTCGACTCTCCCCAGGCAGCGGTTGGAGCCGTTCATCAGCCGCAGGGGTTGCTGCTTGGAAGGGTCCGCGCCTGTGGAAGGAGCAAGGGGAGCATCAACCTGATCCGCATGGAATGGGGTGGGTTGGAAGGGACCTTCAAGCTCACAGACCCATGGAATGGGGTGGGTTGGAAGGGGCCTTCAAGCTCACAGACCCATGGAATGGGGTGGGTTGGAAGGGCCCTTCAAGCTCACAGACCCATGGAATGGGGTGGGTTGGAAGGGCCCTTCAAGCTCACAGACCCATGGAATGGGGTGGGTTGGAAGGGACCTTCAAGCTCACAGACCCATGGAATGGGGTGGGTTGGAAGGGACCTTCAAGCTCACAGACCCATGGAATGGGGTGGGTTGGAAGGGGCCTTCAAGCTCACAGACCCATGGAATGGGGTGGGTTGGAAGGGACCTTCAAGCTCACAGACCCATGGAATGGGGTGGGTTGGAAGGGACCTTCAAGCTCACAGACCCATGGAATGGGGTGGGTTGGAAGGGCCCTTCAAGCTCATAGACCCATGGAATGGGGTGGGTTGGAAGGGGCCTTCAGGCTCACAGACCCATGGAATGGGGTGGGTTGGAAGGGCCCTTCAAGCTCACAGACCCATGGAATGGGGTGGGTTGGAAGGGACCTTCAGGCTCACAGACCCATGGAATGGGGTGGGTTGGAAGGGGCCTTCAAGCTCATAGACCCATGGAATGGGGTGGGTTGGAAGGGACCTTCAAGCTCACAGACCCATGGAATGGGGTGGGTTGGAAGGGGCCTTCAGGCTCAGAGACCCATGGAATGGGGTGGGTTGGAAGGGACCTTCAGGCTCACAGACCCATGGAGTGGGGTGGGTTGGAAGGGACCTTCAAGCTCACAGACCCATGGAATGGGGTGGGTTGGAAGGGACCTTCAAGCTCATAGACCCATGGAATGGGGTGGGTTGGAAGGGACCTTCAAGCTCACAGACCCATGGAATGGGGTGGGTTGGAAGGGCCCTTCAGGCTCATAGACCCATGGAATGGGGTGGGTTGGAAGGGACCTTCAAGCTCACAGACCCATGGAATGGGGTGGGTTGGAAGGGACCTTCAAGCTCATAGACCCATGGAATGGGGTGGGTTGGAAGGGACCTTCAAGCTCATAGACCCATGGAATGGGGTGGGTTGGAAGGGACCTTCAAGCTCATAGACCCATGGAATGGGGTGGGTTGGAAGGGACCTTCAAGCTCATAGACCCATGGAATGGGGTGGGTTGGAAGGGACCTTCAAGCTCATAGACCCATGGAATGGGGTGGGTTGGAAGGGCCCTTCAGGCTCACAGACCCATGGAATGGGGTGGGTTGGAAGGGACCTTCAGGCTCACAGACCCATGGAATGGGGTGGGTTGGAAGGGACCTTCAGGCTCACAGACCCATGGAATGGGGTGGGTTGGAAGGGCCCTTCAGTCTCACAGACCCATGGAATGGGGTGGGTTGGAAGGGCCCTTCAGGCTCATAGACCCATGGAATGGGGTGGGTTGGAAGGGCCCTTCAGGCTCATAGACCCATGGAATGGGGTGGGTTGGAAGGGCCCTTCAGGCTCACAGACCCATGGAATGGGGTGGGTTGGAAGGGCCCTTCAGGCTCATAGACCCATGGAATGGGGTGGGTTGGAAGGGCCCTTCAGGCTCACAGACCCATGGAATGGGGTGGGTTGGAAGGGCCCTTCAAGCTCACAGACCCATGGAATGGGGTGGGTTGGAAGGGACCTTCAAGCTCATAGACCCATGGAATGGGGTGGGTTGGAAGGGACCTTCAAGCTCATAGACCCATGGAATGGGGTGGGTTGGAAGGGCCCTTCAGGCTCACAGACCCATGGAATGGGGTGGGTTGGAAGGGCCCTTCAGGCTCACAGACCCATGGAATGGGGTGGGTTGGAAGGGCTCTTCAGGCTCATAGACCCATGGAATGGGGTGGGTTGGAAGGGCCCTTCAGGCTCACAGACCCATGGAATGGGGTGGGTTGGAAGGGCCCTTCAAGCTCATAGACCCATGGAATGGGGTGGGTTGGAAGGGACCTTCAAGCTCATAGACCCATGGAATGGGGTGGGTTGGAAGGGACCTTCAAGCTCACAGACCCATGGAATGGGGTGGGTTGGAAGGGACCTTCAGGCTCACAGACCCATGGAATGGGGTGGGTTGGAAGGGACCTTCAGGCTCACAGACCCATGGAATGGGGTGGGTTGGAAGGGACCTTCAAGCTCACAGACCCATGGAATGGGGTGGGTTGGAAGGGACCTTCAAGCTCATAGACCCATGGAATGGGGTGGGTTGGAAGGGACCTTCAAGCTCACAGACCCATGGAATGGGGTGGGTTGGAAGGGACCTTCAGGCTCATAGACCCATGGAATGGGGTGGGTTGGAAGGGCCCTTCAAGCTCACAGACCCATGGAATGGGGTGGGTTGGAAGGGACCTTCAGGCTCACAGACCCATGGAATGGGGTGGGTTGGAAGGGCCCTTCAGGCTCACAGACCCATGGAATGGGGTGGGTTGGAAGGGACCTTCAAGCTCATAGACCCATGGAATGGGGTGGGTTGGAAGGGACCTTCAAGCTCATAGACCCATGGAATGGGGTGGGTTGGAAGGGACCTTCAGTCTCACAGACCCATGGAATGGGGTGGGTTGGAAGGGCCCTTCAAGCTCATAGACCCATGGAATGGGGTGGGTTGGAAGGGACCTTCAAGCTCATAGACCCATGGAATGGGGTGGGTTGGAAGGGCCCTTCAAGCTCATAGACCCATGGAATGGGGTGGGTTGGAAGGGACCTTCAAGCTCACAGACCCATGGAATGGGGTGGGTTGGAAGGGACCTTCAGGCTCACAGACCCATGGAATGGGGTGGGTTGGAAGGGACCTTCAAGCTCACAGACCCATGGAATGGGGTGGGTTGGAAGGGACCTTCAAGCTCACAGACCCATGGAATGGGGTGGGTTGGAAGGGCCCTTCAAGCTCACAGACCCATGGAATGGGGTGGGTTGGAAGGGCCCTTCAAGCTCACAGACCCATGGAATCCATGAGCTCAAGAGCAAAGCGTGCGCTGGAGATGGACAAGGGGGATGAGGTCACCCCCCCACCCCACAGCAGAGCATCCTCCGTGGACCTCTCCTGGTCCATTAAGCAGGATGGTACCTGCACAGACGACACCAGCATCGTGCCCATGGTCGCAGTCATTGGTACCCCAGGGCTGGGCCAAGCACTCGGCCAGGGCGGCTTCGCTCCCATTGCACTGGACGTGGTCCAGCCAGATGGGACCTGAGCCTTGGCCGAAGCGAGCTGCTCCATAGGCCGAGGCCGCAGCCCCGCAGCCCAGCTCCCGGCACACCACGGTGGCCTCGGGGATGCTCCAGTCGTGGTCACACACGGTTCCCCATTGGGAATTGTGCCGCACTTCCAGCCTTCCCGAGCAGCGGTCGGAGCCGTTGACCAGGCGGAGCTCTGCCGGACCGGGGCGGATGGGAATGGGGTGGTTGGAGGCATCTATAGAGGAGGACACAAGAAGGGCACCATGGAAACCCCTCACCCTTGCCTTCTGCAGGACCATCCTGCTTTCCACTGCGGCTGCTGACTGCACCCAGCAGTCACCTGTGAGCAGACTCCTTGGGAATGGGATGGGGGATACGGGAGAACGGATGCGGTGATGCAGGGGACCAGGATGCGGTGATGCAGGGGACCGGGATGTGGTGATGCAGGGGACCGGGATGCGGTGATGCAGGGGACCGGGATGCGGTGATGCAGGGGACCGGGATGCGGTGACGCAGGGCACCGGGATGCGGTGACGCAGGGGACCGGGATGCGGTGACGCAGGGGACCGGGATGCGGTGACGCACGGGACCGGGATGCGGTGACGCAGGGCACCGGGATGCGGTGACGCAGGGGACCGGGATGCGGTGACGCAGGGGACCGGGATGCGGTGACGCAGGGGATCGGGATGCGGTGACGCAGGGGACCGGGATGCGGTGACGCAGGGGACCGGGATGCGGTGACGCAGGGCACCGGGATGCGGTGACGCAGGGCACCGGGATGCGGTGACGCAGGGGACCGGGATGCGGTGACGCAGGGGATCGGGATGCGGTGACGCAGGGCACCGGGATGCGGTGACGCAGGGCACCGGGATGCGGTGACGCAGGGGACCGGGATGCGGTGACGCAGGGGACCGGGATGCGGTGACGCAGGGGACCGGGATGCGGTGACGCAGGGGACCGGGATGAGGTGATGCAGGGGATCGGGATGCGGCGATGCAGGGGACCGGGATGCGGCGATGCCACATGGTCCCAGCATCCCGTTCTCCCTCCCGCTGCCGACCCTGATCCCGCTGGGCCGGGCTGAGGCCGGAAGCCTCCTTCCCTGCCGTTACCTGCGCACACCACGCCGGCATCCTCGGCGTGGTTGCAGCTGCTCTTGCCCCAGCCCTGGCTCGCGCAGGACACCAGGGCCGCCTCCGTCCCGGTGCAGTTGACGCCGTCCAACCAGACGGGTCCCGAGCCCATGCCGAAGTGCGCGGCGCCGGGCGCGGAGCGTGCCGGGCCGCATCCCAGCTCCCGGCACACCACGGCCGCATCCTGCAGCTCCCAGTGGTGCTCGCACACCGTCCCCCACTGGTGCTCGTGGAAGACCTCGAGGCGGCCGGCGCAGCGGTGCGGACCCTGGGCCAAGCGGATGGGTGCCCATTGGGAAGCGGCCGCCGCTGGAAGAGGGATACGGGAGGGAGCCGGAGGGAAGAGCGGCGCCGGGAAGGGCGGGGAGGGTTTAGGGGGCTCCCAAGGCTGGGGTTGGACGCGAGCCATGGATGTGCCTCTCCTTCGGCTCTAAGGCAAAGGGAATGCAAGTGCAGGAGAGGAGAGCTCTGCATCCCCATTCCCAAAGGGAAAGGGCTTTGGATGCCTTTCCATTTCCCATTCCCAATCCATGCAATGCTCCCTTTCCACTTCCCATTCCCAATCCATGCAATGCTCCCTTTCCATTTCCCTCTTCCCATTCCCAATCCATGCAATGCTCCCTTTTCCATTTCCCTCTTCCCATTCCCAATCCATGCAATGCTCCCTTTCCATTTCCCTCTTCCCATTCCCAATCCATGCAATGCTCCCTTTTCCATTTCCCTCTTCCCATTCCCAATCCATGCAATGCTCCCCTTTCCATTTCCCTCTTCCCATTCCCAATCCATGCAATGCTCCCCTTTCCATTTCCCTCTTCCCATTCCCAATCCATGCAATGCTCCCTTTCCATTTCCCTCTTCCCATTCCCAATCCATGCAATGCTCCCTTTTCCATTTCCCTCTTCCCATTCCCAATCCATGCAATGCTCCCTTTTCCATTTCCCTCTTCCCATTCCCAATCCATGCAATGCTCCCCTTTCCATTTCCCTCTTCCCATTCCCAATCCATGCAATGCTCCCTTTTCCATTTCCCTCTTCCCATTCCCAATCCATGCAATGCTCCCCTTTCCATTTCCCTCTTCCCATTCCCAATCCATGCAATGCTCCCCTTTCCATTTCCCTCTTCCCATTCCCAATCCATGCAATGCTCCCTTTTCCATTTCCCTCTTCCCATTCCCAATCCATGCAATGCTCCCCTTTCCATTTCCCTCTTCCCATTCCCAATCCATGCAATGCTCCCCTTTCCATTTCCCTCTTCCCATTCCCAATCCATGCAATGCTCCCTTTCCATTTCCCTCTTCCCATTCCCAATCCATGCAATGCTCCCCTTTCCATTTCCCTCTTCCCATTCCCAATCCATGCAATGCTCCCTTTCCATTTCCCTCTTCCCATTCCCAATCCATGCAATGCTCCCTTTCCATTTCCCTCTTCCCATTCCCAATCCATGCAATGCTCCCTTTTCCATTTCCCTCTTCCCATTCCCAATCCATGCAATGCTCCCTTTCCATTTCCCTCTTCCCATTCCCAATCCATGCAATGCTCCCTTTCCATTTCCCTCTTCCCATTCCCAATCCATGCAATGCTCCCCTTTCCATTTCCCTCTTCCCATTCCCAATCCATGCAATGCTCCCTTTTCCATTTCCCTCTTCCCATTCCCAATCCATGCAATGCTCCCTTTCCATTTCCCTCTTCCCATTCCCAATCCATGCAATGCTCCCTTTTCCATTTCCCTCTTCCCATTCCCAATCCATGCAATGCTCCCTTTCCATTTCCCTCTTCCCATTCCCAATCCATGCAATGCTCCCTTTTCCATTTCCCTCTTCCCATTCCCAATCCATGCAATGCTCCCCTTTCCATTTCCCTCTTCCCATTCCCAATCCATGCAATGCTCCCTTTCCATTTCCCTCTTCCCATTCCCGATCCCTGGAACGCTCCCGTTTGCCCTGGCAAGAAGAGAACTTTGTTCCCGTCGGGAACAGCTCCAAGCCTTTCCCAGCTGCACTGGGAGCGCATCCAGGCCATGGCCTCCCTGCTCCCGCTTCCCCCCCCGCTTCCCGCAGGCTGCTGCGCCCCGTCCATCCCCCGCTTCCCACTGGGATGCTCCGGGAAGCGCCGCTCACCCCCCAGGCACGCCAGGCCCAGGAGCATTCCCGCTGCGGCCGATCCCAGCAGGAGCTGCCGCAGGGACGGGAGCCGGGACCCCGCCATTCCCATGGCACCGGGACGCTGGGATTGTCCCCTCCTCCCGCGCTGGGCCCTCCTCCTCCCTGCTCTTCCCTATGGATTTAGTGCCCCCCCCCCCCCCCCCCCGCTTCCCATTCCAGCCCCACTTCCCTGTGTCCAGCGTGCACTGAATCCATGGAATTCCATGCGTCGGGATGCGAGGGCCCTTAAGGCTCCTCCAGTGCCAACCCCAACCCATTCCAGCGTCCCAGCACCCCCATAATGAACTCCTGATTCCCAAGATCCCATCAAACCCTTCCCATTCCCACCTGGAATCCGTTTCTCCTCATCCCATCCCGCATCCAAAGCCCCTCTCCAGGCTGCCCTAAGGCAGAACCCTCCCTAACGCATGGATTCATCCCAAAGGGAATCAGGATCTGGGCATCCAATGGGAAAAGGCTCTGGGATATGGGGTAAGCGGGGGAAGGATCCGGTCTGGGGCAGCCCCATAAGGAGCCATTGGAGCACATCGGGGCCGCTCCAGCCTGGCCCTCACTCACCCATGGTGGGGCTCCGGGCCCGTTTTGGGGTCCCCGCTCCCGTTCTGGGGGGTTCCGGACCCGTTTCGGGGGGATCCGGACCCGTTTTTGAGTCTTGGGTCCGGCCCCCCAAGATGGCGGCGGCGCGGACTACATTTCCCAGCATGCCCCGCGCGACGCCTGCCCCGCCCTGCGTGCGCGCGGCGCGGGGAGGGGCGGGGCTTCGCGCTCGGCGCGGCCCAAGCGTTGCGCGGCGGCGGCGGAGCGGGGAGCGACCGGTAACGGGAGCGGCACCGGGAGCGGGACCCCGGGGTGGGGGGGGGTGAAGAGGAAGCGGGGAACGGGAGGAGGCGGCGGAGGGGACGGGGAGGGCCCAAGGGGCGGGGCTTGGGGGAGCGGAGGGGCGGGGCCTGGAGGGAAGAGCGGGGCCGGGAGGGCCTGAGGGGAGGAGGAGGCGGGGCCTGGAGGCGCGAAGAGGGCGGGGCCTGGGGGCGGGAGGGGCGGGGTTTGTGGGGGGCATAAGGGGGCGTGGCCTCTGCGGGTCAGCCGCGTCCTTAGGCCCAAGCCACGCCCCCTCCCGGGGAAGCCCCGCCTCCTCCAGCGGAGAGCGCGCCCCTCTAGGAGAGGCCACGCCCCCTCCCAAGCAGGCCACGCCCCCCCGCGCTCTCTTCCCGCGCCGTTTCCACGTGTCCCCGCAGACTCCTCCCGGCGCCGGTTCCCGATGGCCGCGGGGTCCCGGTGCGGGGCTGCGGCTCCGTCCCAGCCTCCGTACGCGTGCCGGGAGTGCGGGAAGTGCTTCCGGTGGTCGTCCCGCCTGGCCCATCACCAGCGCAGCCACACGGGCGAGCGGCCCTACAAGTGCCCCGAGTGCCCCAAAGCCTTCAAGGGCTCCTCGGCCCTCCTGTATCACCAGCGCGGGCACACGGGCGAGCGGCCCTACGCCTGCCCGCAGTGCCCCAAGGCTTTCAAGCGCTCCTCGCTGCTCCAGACCCATCAACGGGTCCATACAGGGCTCCGGGCCTTCGAGTGCGCCCAGTGCGGGCTCACCTTCAAGTGGGCCTCCCATTACCAGTACCACCAGCGGCAGCACACGGGCGAGCGGCCCTACCGCTGCGCCGAGTGCCCCAAGGCCTTCAAGAACTCGTCGAGCCTCCGGCGGCACCGGCAGCTGCACACGGGCGAGCGGCCCCACGCCTGCGGCGTCTGCGGCAAAGCCTTCGCCCAGCCCTCCAACCTGCGGCAGCACCAACGGGTGCACACGGGCGAGCGCCCTTACGCCTGCCCCCAGTGCCCCAAGACCTTCACCCACTCCTCCAACCTCCTCCTGCACCGCCGCACCCACGCCAACGCCCGGCCCCACCAGTGCCCCAAGGCCCCTGGAGCTGCTTCCTGCCTCCAGGGCCACGCGGCAGCCCCACCGCTGCCCCCCGCTCCCGTCGCCGCGCCGGAGCCCCCATGGCGATGCTCTTTGTGCCCGCTGAGCCTCGGCACCCAAGAGGAGCTCCTGGGCCACCAAGGAGCCCCCCCGGTGCCAGCGGCGGCCCCGGTCCCCCCGCTCCGCTGCCCGCCCTGCGGGAAGAGCTTCAAGAGCAGCGCGGCGCTGGCGCGGCACCGGCACGGCCCCGCTGCCGAGCGGCCCTTCAAGTGCCCTAAACCCTTCCCCCAGTTAACGGGGCTCTTGGGGCCCCCCCCCGGCGCGGTGCCGCCGCCGGTGCCCACGTCCCCGCCGCAGCCGGAGCGCCCGTACCAGTGCCCCGAGTGCGGCAAAGCCTTCAAGGGCTCCTCGGGGCTGCGGTATCACCTGCGGGACCACACGGGCGAGCGGCCCTACGCCTGCCCGCAGTGCCCCAAGGCTTTCAAGCGCTCCTCGCTGCTCCAGATCCACCAGCGCGTCCACACGGGGCTCCGGGCCTTCGAGTGCGCCCAGTGCGGGCTCACCTTCAAGTGGGCCTCCCATTACCAGTACCACCAGCGGCAGCACACGGGCGAGCGGCCCTACCGCTGCGCCGAGTGCCCCAAGGCCTTCAAGAACTCGTCGAGCCTCCGGCGGCACCGGCAGCTGCACACGGGCGAGCGGCCCCACGCCTGCGGCGTCTGCGGCAAAGCCTTCGCCCAGCCCTCCAACCTGCGGCAGCACCAACGGGTGCACACGGGCGAGCGCCCTTACGCCTGCCCCCAGTGCCCCAAGACCTTCACCCACTCCTCCAACCTCCAGCTCCATCGCCGCACCCATTCCAACGCCCGGCCCCACCGCTGCCCGCTCTGCGCCAAGACCTTCACCGTGGCCTCCTACCTGCAGCGGCACCTCCGCACCCACGGGGCCGGCACCGCGGCGCCGCGCGCCCAGGTCCAGACCTTCCTGCTCCTGCAGACCCCGCAGGGCCTCCAGCTCGTGCCCAGCCCCACGGCTGCCCCACGGAAGCTCCTGTTGCTGCCCGGCGCCGCGCTTGAGCCGCCCGGTGTCACCGAGGGGGCCCCATCGCGGCTGGTGCCCGGGGCCGGGCAGAGCATCCTGGTGGTGCCTGGTGCGGGGCAGGTCCAGGCGGTGGCCGGGGCTCCGTTGGGGACCAGCGTCATCGTCCTAAGGGGGGGCATCGGGGGGGTCGCCAATGGCCAGCTCCAAGCATCCGAGGTGGCCAACGTCCAGCTCCAAGCTCTTCCACAGGCTTCCAAGGTGGCCACCATCCAGCTCCAAGGCACCGAGGTGGCCAACGGCCAGCGCCGAGGCATGGAGGTGCCAAGTGTCCAGCTCCAAGCCCTACCGCAGCCATTGGATGTCACCAGCATCCAGCTCCAAGCATCCGAGGTGGCCAACGGCCAGCTCCAAGCTCTTCCCCAGGCCCCCAAGGTGGCCACCATCCAGCTCCAAGCATCCGAGGTGGCCAACGTCCAGCTCCAAGCCTTGCCACAGCCATTGGATGTCACCAGCGTCCAGCTCCAAGGCACTGAGGTGGCCAATGTCCAGCTCCAAGCTCTTCCACCGGCCCCCAAGGTGGCCACCATCCAGCTCCAGGCATCCGAGGTGGCCAACGGCCAGCTCCAGGCCTTGCCACCACCATTGGATGTCACCAGCGTCCAGCTCCAGGCATCCGAGGTGGCCAACCTCCAGCTCCAAGCCTTGCCACAGCCATTGGATGTCACCAGCGTCCAGCTCCAAGGCACTGAGGTGGCCAATGTCCAGCTCCAGGCCTTGCCACCACCATTGGATGTCACCAGCATCCAGCTCCAAGCATCCCAGGTGGCCAATGCCCAGCTGCAAGCTCTTCCCCAGGCCCCCAAGGTGGCCACCATCCAGCTGCAAGGCACTGAGGTGGCCACCATCCAGCTCCAGGCATCCGAGGTGGCCAGTGCCCAGCTCCAAGCCACCAAGGAACCCGACGTCCATCTCCAAGCCGCAGACGTGTCCAGCATCCCGCTGCAGGCCATGGAGGTGGCCACCATCCAGCTCCACAGCCCAGAGGTGCCCAGCAGCCGTCTGGAAGCCGCAGAGGTGCCCGATGGCCTCCAGAGCACCGAGGGGCCTGGTGGCCACCTCCAAGCGCCCGAGGAAGCCGGGGTCCAGCACCAAGTGGTGGAGGTGCCCAGCATCCAGCTGAAGGCCATCGAGGTGGCAAACCTCAACCTGCAGCCCGCCGAGGTGCCCAGTGCCTGTCACCAGGTGATGGAGGTGCCCAGTGTCCAGCTCAAGGCCATCGAGGTGCCCAACGTCCAACTGAAGCCCATTGAGGTGCCCAACGTCCAACTGAAGCCCATCGAGGTGCCCAACGTCCAACTGAAGCCCATTGAGGTGCCCAACGTCCAACTGAAGCCCATCGAGGTGCCCAAAGTCCAACTGAAGCCCATTGAGGTGCCCAACGTCCAACTGAAGCCCATTGAGGTGCCCAACGTCCAACTGAAGCCCATTGAGGTGCCCAACGTCCAACTGAAGCCCATTGAGGTGCCCAACGTCCAACTGAAGCCCATTGAGGTGCCCAACGTCCAACTGAAGCCCATCGAGGTGCCCAACGTCCAACTGAAGCCCATTGAGGTGCCCAACGTCCAACTGAAGCCCATTGAGGTGCCCAACGTCCAAGTAAAGACCCTTGAGGTACCCAACATCCAACTCAAGACCTTGGAGGTACCCAACGCCCAAGTAAAGACCTTGGGGACGCCCAACATCCAACTGAAGACCATGGAGGTGCCCAGTGTCCAGGTAAAGGCCTTGGAGGTACCCAATGTCCAACTCAAGCCCATGGAGATGCCCAGTGTCCAGGTAAAGACCTTGGAGATGCCCAACGTCCAACTCAAGACCTTGGAGGCACCCAGTGTCCAACTGAAGCCCATGGAGGTGCCCAGTGTCCAACTGAAGCCCATGGAGGTGCCCCAGGCCCCCCCGGCCCCATCCCCACGCCTGGCCCTGGGGGGCTCTGCCCTGGGGCTGCCCCCGGTGCTGCTGCTGCGGGGGCCCGGGGGGGGCCCTGCCCGGCTCCTCCTGCTCCGGGTGCAGCCGGGGCCAGGCCAGGCCCAGGGGGGCACCGGGGGGGATGCGGGGGTCCCGGAGCTGCCCAATGTGCCCCTGGTGCACACCTGATGGGGGCAGCACGGAACCCCCATGGACCTGCATGGAGCCCCCATGGACCCCCCATGGACCCCCCCATGGACCCCCCCATGGACCTGCATGGAGCCCCCATGGACCCCCCATGGACCCCCCCATGGACCCCCCATGGACCCCCCCATGGACCTGCATGGAGCCCCCATGGACCCTCCATGGACACCCCCATGGACCCCTCCATGGACCCCCCCATGGATCCCCCCATGGACCCCTCCATGGACCCCCCCCATGGATCCCCCCATGGACCCCTCCATGGACCCCCCCCATGCCCCATGGACCCCCCATGGACCCCCCATGGACCCCCCCATGGACCCCCCATGGACCCTCCATGGACCCCTCCATGGACCCCTCCATGGACCCCCCCCATGCCCCATGGATCCCCCCATGGATCCCCCCCATGCCCCATGGACCCGTCCATGGACCCCCCATGGACCCCCCATGGACCCCTCCATGGACCCTCCAGCCCCATCCCATGGGGGTCCTTGGCTGGGGGCGGGGGTGTGTGTGAAGGGGGCGTGGTCAATAAACGAAGCCCCGCCCTCCGCGATGCTCCGCCCTCCGCGTGGACGGGGCGTCACCAGGGGCGGGGCCTGTTCCTATGGGAAGGCCCCTCTATTGGCTGAGTCGTCGCTAGGGGCGGGGCCTGGACGGGTCCATTGGCTGGGGCGGGGGGGGGGGAGAGGGGAGGCACAGGAGGGACCATGAGCGCTGCGGGGGTGGGGGGCGTAGGGGGGTTACTGGGAAGCGGGGGAGACACCAGTATGGCCCCTGTGACCCCCCCAGTATGGCCCCTGTGACCCCCCCCGTACGGCTCCAGTATCCCCAGTACGGCCCCAGCATCCCCCCCTGTGACCCTCATTCACCCCCAGCCTGGCTCCACTGCTCCCCCCGATGGCGTGTGCACCCGTGTGTGTGTATACATGTGTGTACATGTATGTCCGTGTGTGTGTGCATATGTATGTACACGTATGTCCATGTATGTGTGTGTACACGTATGTGCATGTATGTCCATGTATGTGCGTATGTACATGTATGTATACGTGTGTGTACATGTATATGCACGTGCGTACATGTATGTCCACGTGTGTCCACGTGTGCACATGTGATCTGTGTCCCGTCACGTGGCTCGGAGGCCCCGTGCACGCGCGGGGCGCGTCACGTGACCGCCGCACGTGTCCCCCTTGGGTCCCTGCTGGCTCCAGCACTGACCCGTCCCGTGATGGGGTTGGGGGGGGACCCAAACCCTGCCCTGATCCCTTTATATCCCCCCCCCCCCCCGGGATATCCCGGGCAGAGGGAAGGGAATGGGATGGGGACGGGAAGGGCGACGGGAATGGGAAGGGCCATGGGATGGACACAGCTGGGTCTGACTCATCCCTGCCCCAGCCCTCCCCAGCCCTTAAGGCGCCGCCATGGTCCTGGTGCTGCTGCTGGGTGAGGCCGGGCAGGGCAGGGCAGGGGCAGTGCATGGGGCAGTGCATGGGGCAGTGCAGGGGCAGTGCAAGGGCAGTGCATGGGGCAGTGCATGGGGCAGTGCAGGGGCAGTGCATGGGGCAGTGCAAGGGCAGTGCATGGGGCAGTGCATGGGGCAGTGCATGGGGCAGTGCATGGGCAGTGCAGGGGCAGTGCAAGGGCAGTGCAGGGGGCAGTGCAGGGGCAGTGCAAGGGCAGTGCATGGGGCAGTGCATGGGGCAGTGCAGGGGCAGTGCAGGGGCAGTGCATGGGGCAGTGCAAGGGCAGTGCATGGGGCAGTGCATGGGCAGTGCATGGGGCAGTGCATGGGGCAGTGCATGGGCAGTGCAGGGGCAGTGCAAGGGCAGTGCATGGGGCAGTGCATGGGGCAGTGCAGGGGCAGTGCATGGGGCAGTGCATGGGGCAGTGCAAGGGCAGTGCATGGGGCAGTGCATGGGCAGTGCATGGGGCAGTGCAAGGGCAGTGCATGGGGCAGTGCAGGGGCAGTGCATGGGGCAGTGCAAGGGCAGTGCATGGGGCAGTGCATGGGGGAGTGCAGGGGCAGTGCAGGGGCAGTGCATGGGGCAGTGCATGGGGCAGTGCATGGGGCAGTGCAGGGGCAGTGCAGGGGCAGTGCAAGGGCAGTGCAGGGGGCAGTGCAGGGGCAGTGCATGGGGCAGTGCAAGGGCAGTGCAGGGGGCAGTGCATGGGGCAGTGCAGGGGCAGTGCAGGGGCAGTGCATGGGGCAGTGCAAGGGCAGTGCATGGGGCAGTGCATGGGGCAGTGCAGGGGCAGTGCATGGGGCAGTGCATGGGGCAGTGCAAGGGCAGTGCATGGGGCAGTGCAGGGGCAGTGCATGGGGCAGTGCAAGGGCAGTGCATGGGGCAGTGCATGGGGCAGTGCATGGGGCAGTGCAAGGGCAGTGCATGGGGCAGTGCATGGGGCAGTGCATGGGGCAGTGCATGGGGCAGTGCATGCGCAGTGCATGGGGCAGTGCAGGGGCAGTGCAGGGGCAGTGCATGGGGCAGTGCAAGGGCAGTGCATGGGGCAGTGCAGGGGCAGTGCAGGGGGCAGTGCAAGGGCAGTGCATGGGGCAGTGCATGGGGCAGTGCAAGGGCAGTGCATGGGGCAGTGCATGGGGCAGTGCAGGGGCAGTGCATGGGGCAGTGCATGGGGCAGTGCAGGGGCAGTGCATGGGGCAGTGCAGGGGCAGTGCATGGGGCAGTGCATGGGCAGTGCAGGGGCAGTGCATGGGGCAGTGCAAGGGCAGTACATGGGGCAGTGCATGGGGCAGTGCATGGGCAGTGCAGGCGCAGTGCAGGCGCAGTGCATGGGGCAGTACAGGGGCAGTGCAGGGGCAGTGCAGGGGCAGTGCATGGGCAGTGCATGGGGCAGTGCATGGGCAGTGCATGGGGCAGTGCAGGGGCAGTGCATGGGGCAGTGCAAGGGCAGTGCATGGGGCAGTGCATGGGGTAGTGCATGGGGCAGTGCAAGGGCAGTGCATGGGCAGTGCATGGGGCAGTGCAAGGGCAGTGCATGGGGCAGTGCATGGGGCAGTGCATGGGCACTGCAAGGGGGCTGAGCGTGGCACTAGCACTGCATGGCCACTGCACACGGTGGGGATGTGGGGCACCATGGGGGGGGCAGGTGCAGGGCACCGGGAAGAGGTCTGGGAACTGGAAGAGCACCGGACACTGGGTACTGGGCACTGGGCATGGGGCACTGGGCACTGGTCACACTGGGCATGGGGCACTGGGCACTGGTCACTGGTCACATGGGGTGCTGGTCACGTGGCACCGGTCCCACTGATTCCTGTTCCCTCCGGCTCGGGGTGTCCGGATGCTGCCCCCCCCGCTGGTTTCCAGTGGTGCTGCTGGGACCCCGCGGATCAGGTACGGGGGGGGGGAGGAACCGGGACCTGCGGCTCCCAGGGGTGATCCCGAGGGGTCCAAGGGGTCCCGATGGATCCAAGGGGTCCCAATGGATCATAGAGGGTCCAAATGGGTCCCAGTGCATCACAGATGGTCCCAGTGGGTCCCAATGTATCCCATGGGTCCCGGTGTATCCCAGGGGACCCAGTATCATAGATGGTCCCAGTGAATTCCAGTGGGTTCCAGGGGTCCCAATGGGTCAGAGATGATCCCAGCGTATTCCAGTGGCTCCCAGTGCATCATAGATAGTCCCAGTGTATCCAAGGGGTCCCAATGGGTCAGAGATGGTCCCAATGGTCCCAGTAAATCCCAGTGGGTCCCAGTACATCCCAGCGGGTCCCAGTACATCCCAGCGGTCCCAGTACATCCCAATGGTGCCAGTACATCCCAATGGTGCCAGTACATCCCAATGGCCCCAGTACATCCCAGCGGGTCCCAGTACATCCCAATGGTCCCAGTACATCCCAGCGGGTCCCAGTACATCCCAGCGGGTCCCAGTACATCCCAATGGTCCCAGTACATCCCAGCGGGTCCCAGTACATCCCAATGGTCCCAGTACATCCCAATGGCCCCAGTACATCCCAATGGCCCCAGTACATCCCAGCGGGTCCCAGTACATCCCAATGGCCCCAGTACATCCCAATGGCCCCAGTACATCCCAATGGCCCCAGCACATCCCAATGGCCCCAGTACATCCCAATGGCCCCAGTGCATCCCAGCGGGTCCCAGTACATCCCAATGGCCCCAGTACATCCCAGCGGGTCCCAGTACATCCCAATGGTCCCAGTACATCCCAATGGCCCCAGTACATCCCAGCGGGTCCCAGTACATCCCAATGGCCCCAGTACATCCCAATGGCCCCAGTGCATCGCACTGCATCCCAGCGCTCCCATCGCCCGCCAGCGTCCCGCTCCCCCCCGCTGCAGTCCCTGCCCTCGCCGCTGGGTGCCGCTGTTCCCGCGCCCCTCACGGCTCCGCTCCCCGCCAGCCCCGTTCCCGGTGCGCTTGGCCGGGGGCCCCGGTCCCTGCGCGGGCCGCGTGGAGCTGCTGCGGGGCGGGCGCTGGGGCTCGGTCTGCGACGACGACTGGGGGCTACCGGACGCGTCCGTTGTGTGCCGGGAGCTGCGCTGCGGAACGGCCCTGGCCGCCCCCGGGGGGGCCTGGTTCGGGGAGGGCTCCGGCCCCATCTGGCTCAACGGGGTCCGGTGCCGCGGGTCCGAGCGCAGCCTCGCCCGCTGCAGGCACCGCGGGTGGCGGCCGCACGTGTGCGCGCATGAGGAGGATGCGAGCGCCGTGTGCTCGGGTGGGGATGGGGATGGGATGGGGATGGGGATGGGGATGGGGATGGGATGGGGATGGGGATGGGGATGGGATGGGGATGGGGATGGGGATGGGGATGGGATGGGATGGGGATGGGGATGGGATGGGGATGGGATGGGATGGGGATGGGATGGGGATGGGATGGGGATGGGATGGGGATGGGGATGGGATGGGATGGGGATGGGGATGGGGATGGGGATGGGGATGGAGATGGGGATGGGATGGGGATGGGGATGGGGATGGGATGGGGATGGGGATGGGATGGGGATGGGGATGGGGATGGGATGGGGATGGGATGGGGATGGGATGGGGTGGGGATGGGGATGGATGGGGAGGGGGAGGGGATGGGATGGGGATGGGGATGGGATGGGGATGGGATGGGATGGGGATGGGAGGGGATGGGGAGGGATGGGGATGGGGATGGGGATGGGGATGGGAGGGGATGGGGATGGGGATGGGGATGGGATGGGGATGGTGGGATGGGATGGGGGATGGGGAGGGGATGGGATGGGATGGGGATGGGTTGGGGATGGGGAGGGGGAGGGGATGGGGATTGGGGAGGGGGATGGGGATGGGGATGGGGATGGGGAGGGATGGGGATGGGGATGGGGATGGGATGGGGATGGGGATGGGATGGGGATGGGATGGGGATGGGATGGGGATGGGATGGGGATGGGATGGGATGGGGATGGGATGGGGATGGGGATGGGGATGGGATGGGGATGGGATGGGGATGGGGATGGGATGGGATGGGGATGGGATGGGGATGGGGATGGGATGGGGATGGGGATGGGGATGGAGATGGGATGGGGATGGGATGGGGATGGGGATGGGATGGGATGGGGATGGGGATGGGGATGGGGATGGGGATGGGATGGGATGGGGATGGGGATGGGATGGGGATGGGATGGGGATGGGGATGGGATGGGGATGGGGATGGGGATGGGGATGGGGATGGGGATGGGGATGGGGATGGGATGGGGATGGGGATGGGATGGGGATGGGGATGGGGATGGGATGGGATGGGATGGGATGGGGATGGGATGGGGATGGGGATGGGGATGGGATGGGATGGGGATGGGATGGGGATGGGGATGGGGATGGGATGGGATGGGGATGGGATGGGGATGGGGATGGGATGGGGATGGGGATGGGATGGGGATGGGGATGGGGATGGGGATGGGGATGGGATGGGATGGGGATGGGGATGGGATGGGGATGGGATGGGGATGGGGATGGGATGGGGATGGGGATGGGATGGGGATGGGGATGGGGATGGGATGGGATGGGGATGGGGATGGGGATGGGATGGGATGGGGATGGGATGGGGATGGGATGGGGATGGGGATGGGGATGGGGATGGGATGGGGA
The DNA here is from genome assembly GCF_963264785.1 of Psittacula echo. Taxonomy (NCBI): domain Eukaryota; kingdom Metazoa; phylum Chordata; class Aves; order Psittaciformes; family Psittacidae; genus Psittacula; species Psittacula echo. The sequence goes on from NC_137769.1 coordinate 171,861, forward strand.
TGGGATGGGATGGGGATGGGGATGGGGATGGGATGGGGATGGGATGGGGATGGGGATGGGATGGGATGGGGATGGGATGGGGATGGGATGGGGATGGGATGGGGATGGGGATGGGATGGGATGGGATGGGATGGGATGGGGATGGGGATGGGATGGGGATGGGATGAAGATGGGATGAAGATGGGATGGGGATGGGGATGGGATGGGGATGGGGATGGGATGGGGATGGGGATGGGATGGGGATGGGATGGGGATGGGGATGGGGATGGGATGGGGATGGGGATGGGGATGGGGATGGGATGGGAATGGGGATGGGATGGGGATGGGGATGGGATGGGGATGGGGATGGGATGGGGATGGGGATGGGGATGGGGATGGGGATGGGGATGGGGATGGGATGGGGATGGGATGGGGATGGGGATGGGGATGGGATGGGGATGGGGATGGGATGGGGATGGGGATGGGGATGGGATGGGATGGGGATGGGATGGGATGGGGATGGGATGGGGATGGGGATGGGATGGGGATGGGGATGGGGATGGGGATGGGGATGGGGATGGGATGGGGATGGGGATGGGATGGGGATGGGGATGGGGATGGGGATGGGGATGGGGATGGAGATGGGATGGGGATGGGATGGGGATGGGGATGGGATGGGATGGGGATGGGGATGGGGATGGGGATGGGGATGGGGATGGGATGGGATGGGGATGGGGATGGGATGGGGATGGGATGGGGATGGGGATGGGATGGGGATGGGGATGGGGATGGGGATGGGGATGGGGATGGGATGGGGATGGGGATGGGATGGGGATGGGGATGGGGATGGGATGGGATGGGATGGGATGGGGATGGGATGGGGATGGGGATGGGGATGGGATGGGATGGGGATGGGATGGGGATGGGATGGGGATGGGGATGGGGATGGGATGGGATGGGGATGGGATGGGGATGGGATGGGGATGGGGATGGGGATGGGATGGGGATGGGGATGGGGATGGGGATGGGGATGGGATGGGATGGGGATGGGGATGGGATGGGGATGGGATGGGGATGGGGATGGGATGGGGATGGGGATGGGATGGGGATGGGGATGGGGATGGGATGGGATGGGGATGGGGATGGGGATGGGATGGGATGGGGATGGGGATGGGGATGGGATGGGATGGGGATGGGATGGGGATGGGATGGGGATGGGATGGGGATGGGGATGGGATGGGGATGGGATGGGATGGGGATGGGGATGGGGATGGGATGGGGATGGGATGGGGATGGGATGGGGATGGGATGGGGATGGGATGGGGATGGGATGGGGATGGGGATGGGATGGGGATGGGGATGGGGATGGGATGGGATGGGATGGGATGGGGATGGGGATGGGGATGGGGATGGGATGGGGATGGGATGAAGACGGGATGGGGATGGGGATGGGATGGGGATGGGATGGGGATGGGTTGGGATGGGATGGGGATGGGATGGGGATGGGGATGGGGATGGGGATGGGATGGGGATGGGATGGGGATGGGATGGGGATGGGATGGGATGGGGATGGGGATGGGATGGGGATGGGATGGGGATGGGATGAAGATGGGATGGGGATGGGGATGGGGATGGGGATGGGATGGGGATGGGATGGGGATGGGGATGGGATGGGGATGGGATGGGGATGGGGATGGGGATGGGGATGGGGATGGGATGGGGATGGGATGGGATGGGGATGGGGATGGGGATGGGGATGGTATGGGGATGGGATGGGGATGGGATGGGGATGGGGATGGGGATGGGGATGGGAATGGGATGGGGATGGGGATGGGGATGGGGATGGGATGGGGATGGGGATGGGGATGGTATGGGGAAATGCAATGGGATGCTTCAGGATGGAATGGGATGCAATGGGGAAGGAGTGGGGATGCGATGGGATGGGCGGGATACAATGGGATGGGATGGAATGAGGGGGATGAGGGGCAAAGGGGCCCCACTGAGCGTTGAACCCTGCAGGGCACCAGTTCCAGCCCTTTGGAAGCATTGGGAGCCTCGGGACGCTGGCACCGGTGCCCAGCAGCAGGACCCAGGGGTGCGAGGGTGCTGAGTGTGCAGGTAGGTACCAATGGAGCATCATGGGGAGGGGTCACAGACATGTGGAACAAGGGAATGGGGATGGGATGGGGATGGGCATGGGGATGGGGATGGGATGGGGATGGGATGGGGATGGGATGGGATGGGGATGGGATGGGGATGGGATGGGGATGGGATGGGGATGGGATGGGGATGGGGATGGGGATGGGGATGGGGATGGGGATGGGGATGGGGATGGGGATGGGATGGGGATGGGATGGGGATGGTATGGGGATGGGATGGGGATGGGATGGGGATGGGGATGGGGATGGGGATGGGGATGGGGATGGGATGGGGATGGGGATGGGGATGGGGATGGGGATGGGGATGGGATGGGGATGGGGATGGGGATGGGGATGGGGATGGGGATGGGATGGGGATGGGGATGGGGATGGGGATGGGGATGGGGATGGGGATGGGGATGGGATGGGGATGGGGATGGGGATGGGGATGGGGATGGGATGGGGATGGGATGGGGATGGGGATGGGGATGGGATGGGGATGGGGATGGGGATGGGGATGGGGATGGGGATGGGATGGGGATGGGATGGGGATGGTATGGGGATGGGATGGGGATGGGATGGGGATGGGGATGGGGATGGGGATGGGGATGGGGATGGGATGGGGATGGGATGGGGATGGGGATGGGATGGGATGGGATGGGGATGGGATGGGATGGGGATGGGGATGGGGATGGGGATGGGGATGGGATGGGGATGGGGATGGGGATGGGGATGGGGATGGGGATGGGATGGGGATGGGGATGGGATGGGGATGGGGATGGGGATGGGGATGGGGATGGGATGGGGATGGGGATGGGGATGGGGATGGGGATGGGATGGGGATGGTATGGGGATGGGATGGGGATGGGATGGGGATGGGGATGGGATGGGGATGGGGATGGGGATGGGGATGGGGATGGGGATGGGGATGGGATGGGGATGGGGATGGGATGGGGATGGGGATGGGGATGGGGATGGGATGGGGATGGGGATGGGGATGGGGATGGGGATGGGGATGGGATGGGATGGGGATGGGGATGGGGATGGGGATGGGGATGGGATGGGGTTGGGGATGGGGTTGGGGATGGGGATGGGATGGGGATGGGATGGGGATGGGGATGGGGATGGGGATGGGGATGGGGATGGGATGGGATGGGGATGGGGATGGGATGGGGATGGGGATGGGGATGGGGATGGGATGGGGATGGGATGGGGATGGGATGGGGATGGGATGGGGATGGGATGGGATGGGATGGGGATGGGGATGGGGATGGGGATGGGGATGGGGATGGGATGGGGATGGGGATGGGGATGGGGATGGGGATAAGGCCCCCCCCATGTCTGTTCTGAGCCATCTCCTCCTTGCTGCAGGACAATGGGACCTGGTGTCCCCGGCAGGGACCTCCCCATCCCCATCCCTGTCCCCCAGCAGCACCCGGAGCCCAGCGGGACAGGGGGGGATCCGCACCCTCCAAGGCAGATCCAGGATCGATCCCATCCGGATCCTCAGGATCACGCGGCTCAAAGGCGACCAGGACCTGGGCGGCCGCATCCAGAGCACCAAGGCCAAGGCAGGAGGGGACCATGGGGCTAAGGTGGGGAGGGATCCCATTGGTGCCATCAGCTCCAAGGCAGGATGGGATCCAGTTGGGACCAATAGATCCAAGGCAGGACGGGACCCAGTTGGGACCAATAGATCCAAGGCAGGATGGGATCCAGTTGGGACCAATAGATCCAAGGCAGGACGGGACCCAGTTGGGACCAATAGATCCAAGGCAGGACGGGACCCAGTTGGGACCAATAGATCCAAGGCAGGATGGGACCCAGTTGGGACCAATAGATCCAAGGCAGGACGGGATCCAGTTGGGACCAATAGATCCAAGGCAGGATGGGATCCAGTTGGGACCAATAGATCCAAGGCAGGATGGGATCCAGTTGGGACCAATAGATCCAAGGCAGGATGGGATCCAGTTGGGACCAATAGATCCAAGGCAGGACGGGATCCAGTTGGGACCAATAGATCCAAGGCAGGATGGGACCCAGTTGGGACCAATAGATCCAAGGCAGGACGGGATCCAGTTGGGACCAATAGATCCAAGGCAGGATGGGATCCAGCTGGGACCAATAGATCCAAGGCAGGATGGGATCCAGTTGGGACCAATAGATCCAAGGCAGGATGGGACCCAGTTGGGACCAATAGATCCAAGGCAGGACGGGATCCAGCTGGGACCAATAGATCCAAGACAAGATGGGATCCAGTTGGGACCAATAGATCCAAGGCAGGATGGGATCCAGTTGGGACCAATAGATCCAAGGCAGGACGGGATCCAGTTGGGACCAATAGATCCAAGGCAGGATGGGACCCAGTCGGGACCAATAGATCCAAGGCAGGATGGGATCCAGTTGGGACCAATAGATCCAAGGCAGGATGGGATCCAGTTGGGACCAATAGATCCAAGGCAGGATGGGATCCAGCTGGGACCAATAGATCCAAGGCAGGATGGGATCCAGTTGGGACCAATAGATCCAAGGCAGGATGGGATCCAGTCGGGACCAATAGATCCAAGGCAGGATGGGATCCAGTCGGGACCAATAGATCCAAGGCAGGACGGGATCCCATTGGTGCCCCCCATCCCAAAGCCGTGCGGGATCCATCCAGCTCCCTGTGGATCACCCAGTCCACAGCTGGGCAGATCCCGGTGGGGACCAAGCAGAGCTCCAGGAGAGCACCAGGCCGGGCGCTGGATGGGGCCATGGCAGGCCCCAGGCCCAAAGCAGAGCAGGATTTGGCCCCTGGCTCCCGTGCGGCAGCGGAGCTGGGTGCAGCTGGGACCCGATGGAGCACCCGTCCTACGGCAGAGGATGGAGCAGGGGGAGCTGTGAGGAGGCCGCATCCTGCAATGGAGCTGGTTCCTGATGGTACCACAATGAGCACCCATCCTGCAATGGAGCTGGTTCCTGATGGTACCACAATGAGCACCCATCCTGCAATGGAGCTGGTTCCGGATGGTACCACAATGAGCACCCATCCTGCAATGGAGCTGGTTCCTGATGGTACCACAATGAGCACCCATCCTGCAATGGAGCTGGTTCCTGATGGTGCCACAATGAGCACCCATCCTGCAATGGAGCTGGTTCCTGATGGTACCACAATGAGCACCCATCCTGCAATGGAGCTGGTTCCGGATGGTACCACAATGAGCACCCATCCTGCAATGGAGCTGGTTCCTGATGGTACCACAATGAGCACCCATCCTGCAATGGAGCTGGTTCCGGATGGTACCACAATGAGCACCCATCCTGCAATGGAGCTGGTTCCTGATGGTACCACAATGAGCACCCATCCTGCAATGGAGCTGGTTCCGGATGGTACCACAATGAGCACCCATCCTGCAATGGAGCTGGTTCCGGATGGTGCCACAATGAGCACCCATCCTGCAATGGAGCTGGTTCCGGATGGTGCCACAATGAGCACCCATCCTGCAATGGAGCTGGTTCCTGATGGTACCACAATGAGCACCCATCCTGCAATGGAGCTGGTTCCTGATGGTACCACAATGAGCACCCATCCTGCAATGGAGCTGGATCCTGATGGTACCACAATGAGCACCCATCCTGCAATGGAGCTGGTTCCTGATGGTACCACAATGAGCACCCATCCTGCAATGGAGCTGGTTCCTGATGGTACCACAATGAGCACCCATCCTGCAATGGAGCTGGTTCCTGATGGTGCCACAATGAGCACCCATCCTGCAATGGAGCTGGATCCTGATGGTACCACAATGAGCACCCATCCTGCAATGGAGCTGGATCCTGATGGTACCACAATGAGCACCCATCCTGCAATGGAGCTGGTTCCTGATGGTACCACAATGAGCACCCATCCTGCAATGGAGCTGGTTCCTGATGGTACCACAATGAGCACCCATCCTGCAATGGAGCTGGTTCCGGATGGTGCCACAATGAGCACCCATCCTGCAATGGAGCTGGTTCCGGATGGTACCACAATGAGCACCCATCCTGCAATGGAGCTGGTTCCTGATGGTGCCACAATGAGCACCCATCCTGCAATGGAGCTGGTTCCTGATGGTACCACAATGAGCACCCATCCTGCAATGGAGCTGGTTCCGGATGGTACCACAATGAGCACCCATCCTGCAATGGAGCTGGTTCCGGATGGTGCCACAATGAGCACCCATCCTGCAATGGAGCTGGTTCCTGATGGTGCCACAATGAGCACCCATCCTGCAATGGAGCTGGATCCTGATGGTACCACAATGAGCACCCATCCTGCAATGGAGCTGGTTCCTGATGGTACCACAATGAGCACCCATCCTGCAATGGAGCTGGTTCCTGATGGTGCCACAATGAGCACCCATCCTGCAATGGAGCTGGATCCTGATGGTACCACAATGAGCACCCATCCTGCAATGGAGCTGGTTCCTGATGGTACCACAATGAGCACCCATCCTGCAATGGAGCTGGTTCCTGATGGTACCACAATGAGCACCCATCCTGCAATGGAGCTGGTTCCTGATGGTACCACAATGAGCACCCATCCTGCAATGGAGCTGGTTCCGGATGGTACCACAATGAGCACCCATCCTGCAATGGAGCTGGTTCCTGATGGTACCACAATGAGCACCCATCCTGCAATGGAGCTGGTTCCGGATGGTACCACAATGAGCACCCATCCTGCAATGGAGCTGGATCCTGATGGTACCACAATGAGCACCCATCCTGCAATGGAGCTGGATCCTGATGGTACCACAATGAGCACCCATCCTGCAGCAGAACCAGGTCCTGAGGCTACCATGAAGAGCGCACATCCTGGAGCTGAACATGGTCCAGAAGCTTCCATGCTGAGCCCACGACCTCCAGGGGATGTGGATCCAGAGGGTATCAACCAGGGAGTTACTTGGATGGACGATAATGATGATGATGATGATGGATGGTGATAATGATGGATGGTGATGATGATGATGGATGATGATGATGATGATGATGATGGATGGTGATGATGATGATGGATGATTGATGATGGATGACTACGATGATGATGATGGATGGTGATGATGATGATGGATGATGATGATGGATGATGATGATGGATGATGATGATGATGGATGATGATGATGATGATGATGGATGGTGATGATGATGGATGGTGATGATGATGGATGGTGATGATGATGATGATGATGGATGATGATGATGATGATGATGATGGACGATGATGGATGATGGATGATGATGATGATGATGATGATGATGGATGGTGATGATGATGGATGATGATGATGATGGATGGTGATGATGATGATGATGATGGATGATGATGATGATGATGATGATGGACGATGATGGATGATGGATGATGATGATGATGGATGGTGATGATGATGGATGGTGATGATGATGATGATGATGGATGATGGATGATGATGATGATGATGGACGATGATGGATGATGGATGATGATGATGATGATGGATGATGATGATGATGATGGATGATGATGGATGATGATGATGATGAATGATGGATTATGATGACTACGATGATGATGATGATGACGATGGATGATGATGACGATGGATGATGATGATGATGATGATGATGGATGATGATGACGATGGATGATGATGATGATGATGATGGATGATGATGACGATGGATGATGATGATGATGATGATGATGGATGATGATGATGATGATGATGATGATGATGATGATGATGATGATGATGGATGATGATGATGATGATGATGACGATGGATGATGATGATGATGGATGATGATGACAATGGATGATGATGATGATGATGCAGATTGGGTCCTCTCTGTCTCTTCCCCTCCAGAGGCTGACCTGGTCCCAGGCTCTGGTTGGGTCCCTGCTGCCCCCCCAGCGCCCCCATCACCGGCTCCATCGCAGCCCCGCACCCTGGCACCAGCCCCTCCTGCCCCCAGCATCCAACCGGCTCCAGGCTCCCAGCACCCCACGGAGCCCCTCAGCACCCAATGGACCCCCCCAGCACCCCCCCAGCACCCTACGGAGCCCCTCAGCACCCAACGGCCCCCCCCCGGCCCGGCTCCATCGCTGGCCCCTCTGCGCCCCATAGGATGGGGGGCCCCATCCTGCCCCATGGAGGCGCTGGTGCAGGAGGTGCGGGGGCTGCGGGGGGAGCTGCGGGCGCTGGCTCGGACCCTGCAGCAGCTCCTGGGGCCCCCCCGGCAGCAATAAAGTGGGACTGGACCCCCCCGTGCTATAGGGGATGGGACGTGGGCGTCGGGGGGGGGCACAAAGGGGAATCGAACCGGGGGTTCCTTGGGGGCCCCCTGGGGGTCACTGGGAGGTTCTGGTCAGGTGCACACAGAGACCTCCTGCATCCCACTGCATCCCTGTGTGTCCCACTGCATCCCACTGCATCCCAGTGCATCCCAGTGCGTCCCACTGCATCCCTGTGCATCCCAGTGTGTCCCACTGCATCTCACTGCATCCCAGTGTGTCCCACTGCATCCCACTGCATCCCTGTGTGTCCCACTGCATCCCTGTGTGTCCCACTGCATCCCACTGCATCCCACTGCATCCCTGTGTGTCCCACTGCATCCCACTGCATCCCTGTGTGTCCCACTGCATCCCAGTGCATCCCAGTGCGTCCCACTGCATCCCTGTGCATCCCAGTGTGTCCCACTGCATCCCAGTGTGTCCCACTGCATCCCACTGCATCCCTGTGTGTCCCACTGCATCCCAATGCATCCCTGTGTGTCCCACTGCATCCCACTGCATCCCAATGCATCCCTGTGTGTCCCACTGCATCCCACTGCATCCCTGTGTGTCCCACTGCATCCCACTGCATCCCAATGCATCCCTGTGTGTCCCACTGCATCCCACTGCATGCCAGTGTGTCCCACTGCATCCCAGTGTGTCCCACTGCATCCCACTGCATCCCACTGCATCCCTGTGTGTCCCACTGCATCCCACTGCATCCCAGTGTGTCCCACTGCATCCCTGTGTGTCCCACTGCATCCCACTGCATCCCACTGCATCCCAGTGTGTCCCACTGCATCCCTGTGTGTCCCACTGCATCCCACTGCATCCCAGTGTGTCCCACTGCATCCCTGTGTGTCCCACTGCATCCCACTGCATCCCACTGCATCCCAGTGTGTCCCACTGCATCCCTGTGTGTCCCACTGCATCCCACTGCATCCCTGTGTGTCCCACTGCATCCCACTGCATCCCTGTGTGTCCCACTGCATCCCACTGCATCCCACTGCATCCCAGTGTGTCCCACTGCATCCCACTGCATCCCTGTGTGTCCCACTGCATCCCACTGCATCCCTGCCCATCCCTGCCCTGTCCCCGCTGCAGCCCCGTCCGCACGGATCCCCCCCCCCCGCCTCCCGGAGCCTCCCTCCCCACGCGGGGCCCGCTCTGCTCCACGCGGCCGCTATGGGGCAGCAGCGAGCGCAGCCCCGGGCCCCATGGGGCAGGTGTGGGGCAGAGCCCGGCCTGGCCCCGGGCCCGGGCCCCCCCCCGTGGCCTCTCGACCCCGTCATGGAACAGATCCCGGGCGCTAATCCCAGAGCAGCTGCCCCGAACCAGCCCTGCCCCAGAGCGGGGGGGCCCGGAGCGGGGAGGGGGGCAGAGGGGGGGCAATGGGACCCATGGGTGCAGGGGGTGTGGGGCAGGGGCACCCATGGGTGCAGGAGGTGTGGGGCAGGGGCACCCATGGGCGCAGGGGGTGTGGGGCAGGGGCACCCATGGGTGCAGGAGGTGTGGGGCAGGGGCACCCATGGGTGCAGGGGGTGTGGGGCAGGGGCACCCATGGGCGCAGGGGGTGTGGGGCAGGGGCACCCGTGTGTGCAGGAGGTGTGGGGCAGGGGCACCCATGGGTGCAGGAGGTGTGGGGCAGGGGCACCCATGGGTGCAGGAGGTGTGGGGCAGGGGCACCCATGGGTGCAGGAGGTGTGGGGCAGGGGCACCCATGGGCCCTGCTATTCCGGGCCCCCTGCAGCTGTCCCATTCCCACATTCCCGGGCCCGGCTCCAGCCTTGGGATGGATCCAGGCCCAAGGACAGGGATGGGGACAGGGACAGGGCCTGGAGCCACCCAAGGTGGGTCCCCAATGGGGCGCTTATGGGGTCCCAGCCCCATAGCGGGGTCAGTGGTGGTGGGGGGGGTGATTCCCATTCCCTATCCATGGGTGGGAATGGGATGGGATGGGATGGGGGGGGGGGATGCGTCCCTGCTGGCCCCCGCTGGCTCCCGGCCACGGGCACTGGGATCCGGTCCCAGGAGCAGATGGGATGGGGGGGAAGAGCAGGTGGGGATGGAGGGAGCTGGGAATGGGGATGGGAATGGGGGGGAGGGAAGGATCCGGCTGGGAATGCTCAGAGGAAAACGGGGGGCAGGGAAAAGGGGCCAGGGGGGCAGGGTTCGGTCCCAGCGTGGTCAAGGGACCCCCCCTGGGACCCCCAAGTGTTCCACTGGGATGTGGGGATGGGATGAGGATGGGATGGGGATGGTGCTGAGCTCAGCATATGTAGTGCAGGGCAGGGGATGGGATGGGGCTGTTCCAATCCATCATCCATCATCCATCATCCATCATCCATCATCATCCATGCATCCATCCATTATCCATCCTCCATCGTTATCCATCTTCATCCATTACCCATCCATCCATTGTCCATCATCCATCCCCCATAATCCATTACACATCATCCTTCATCCACCACATCCCCATCCCATCCCATCCCCATCCCCATCCCCATCCCATCCCCATCCCCATCCCATCCCATCCCCATCCCATCCCCATCCCATCCCCATCCCCATCCCATCCCCATCCCCATCCCCATCCCATCCCCATCCCCATCCCCATCCCCATCCCATCCCCATCCCCATCCCATCCCCATCCCCATCCCCATCCCATCCCATCCCCATCCCCATCCCCATCCCCATCCCCATCCCCATCCCATCCCCATCCCCATCCCCATCTCCATCCCCATCCCCATCCCCATCCCATCCCCATCCCCATCCCCATCCCATCCCCATCCCCATCCCCATCCCCATCCCATCCCCATCCCATCCCCATCCCCATCCCCATCCCCATCCCATCCCCATCCCCATCCCCATCCCATTCCCATCCCCATCCCCATCCCATCCCCATCCCATCCCCTCCCATCCCATCCCCATCCCCATCCCATCCCCATCCCCATCCCCATCCCCATCCCCATCCCCATCCCCATCCCCATCCCATCCCCATCCCCATCCCCATCCCATCCCCATCCCATCCCCATCCCATCCCCTCCCATCCCATCCCCATCCCCATCCCCTCCCCATCCCCATCCCCATCCCCATCCCATCCCATCCCCATCCCAATCCCATCCCCTCCCCTCCCATCCCCATCCCCATCCCCATCCCCTCCCCATCCCCATCCCCATCCCCATCCCATCCCATCCCCATCCCCATCCCATCCCCATCCCCATCCCATCCCATCCCCATCCCCATCCCATCCCCTCCCCATCCCCATCCCCATCCCCATCCCATCCCCATCCCATCCCCATCCCATCCCCTCCCATCCCATCCCCATCCCCATCCCCTCCCCATCCCCATCCCCATCCCCATCCCATCCCCATCCCCATCCCCATCCCATCCCCATCCCCATCCCATCCCATCCCCATCCCCATCCCCATCCAATCCCCATCCCCATCCTCATCCCCATCCCCATCCCATCCCCATCCCCATCCCCATCCCCATCCCCATCCCCATCCCCATCCCATCCCCATCCCCATCACATCCCCATCCCATCCCCATCCCATCCCCATCCCCATCCCATCCCCATCCCCATCCCATCCCATCTCCATCCCCATCCCCATCCCCATCCCCATCCCATCCCCATCCCATCCCCATCCCCATCCCCATCCCCATCCCCATCCCATCCCCATCCCCATCCCATCCCCTCCCATCCCATCCCATCCCCATCCCCTCCCCATCCCATCCCATCCCCATCCCCATCCCATCCCCTCCCATCCCATCCCATCCCCATCCCCATCCCCATCCCCCTCCCCATCCCCATCCCCATCCCCTCCCATCCCCATCCCCATCCCCATCCCATCCCCATCCCCATCCCCATCCCCATCCCATCCCCATCCCCATCCCATCCCCATCCCCATCCCATCCCATCTCCATCCCCATCCCCATCCCCATCCCATCTCCATCCCCATCCCCATCCCCATCCCCATCCCATCCCCATCCCATCCCCATCCCCATCCCCATCCCCATCCCCATCCCATCCCCATCCCCATCCCATCCCCTCCCATCCCATCCCATCCCCATCCCCTCCCCATCCCATCCCATCCCCATCCCCATCCCATCCCCTCCCATCCCATCCCATCCCCATCCCCATCCCCATCCCCTCCCCATCCCCATCCCCATCCCCTCCCATCCCCATCCCCATCCCCATCCCATCCCATCCCCATCCCATCCCCATCCCCATCCCATCCCCTCCCATCCCATCCCATCCCCATCCCCTCCCCATCCCATCCCATCCCCATCCCCATCCCATCCCCTCCCATCCCATCCCATCCCCATCCCCATCCCCATCCCCTCCCCATCCCCATCCCCATCCCCTCCCATCCCCATCCCCATCCCCATCCCATCCCCATCCCCATCCCATCCCCATCCCATCCCATCCCATCCCCATCCCCATCCCCATCCCCATCCCATCCCCATCCCATCCCCATCCCCATCCCATCCCCATCCATCCCCATCCCCATCCCCATCCCCATCCCATCCCCATCCCCATCCCATCCCATCCCCATCCCCATCCCCATCCCCATCCCATCCCCATCCCATCCCCATCCCCATCCCATCCCCATCCCCATCCCCATCCCATCCCCATCCCATCCCCATCCCCATCCCCACCCCATCCCCATCCCCATCACATCCCCATCCCATCCCCATCCCATCCCCATCCCCATCCCATCCCCATCCCCATCCCATCCCATCCCATCCCATCCCCTTCCCCATCCTATCCCCATCCCATCCCCATCCCCATCCCCATCCCATCCCCATCCCCATCCCATCCCCATCCCCATCCCATCCCCATCCCATCCCCATCCCATCCCCATCCCCATCCCATCCCCATCCCCATCCCCATCCCATCCCCATCCCCATCCCATCCCCATCCTATCCCCATCCCCATCCCATCCCCATCCCATCCCCATCCCTTCCCTTTCCCCCCTCCCATCCCTGGCCCCGGCTCCCATTGGATCTCTCCCAAGCTCCCGGGATTAACGCGGAGCCGGCGGCTGGGATCGGGCCGGAAACTCTGAGTCACGGCCCCGGGGGCGGCTCCTGTGGGGCCGGGAGCCCCCAGGTGTGGGGCCGGGAGCCCCATAAGCGGCCACCGTGGGGCTGGGACCCCCAGGTGAGGGTCCCGCTGCCGGGGGGGACGGGGACGGGAGGGGGGGGGCAGCGTGGAGGGGGAGTGGAAGGGGATGGAAGGGACTGGGATGGAATGGGATAGAGTGGGACTGGGATGAACCAGGATGAGCTGGGATGGATAGGATGAACTGGGATGAGCTGGGATACACTGGGATATACTGGGATAGACTGGGATGGACTGGAATGGTCTGGGATGGGCTGGGACGAACTAGGATAGACTGGTCTATACTGGGATGAACTGGGATGGACTGGGATGAACTGGGATGAATGGGGATGAGCTGGGATGAAATGGGATGGACTGGCATGGACTGGTCTACACTGGGACGAACTGGGATGAACTGGGACGCTCCGGACCCGCTCGGTCCAGCCTCTCTTAGAACAACCCGCAGTGAACTGCACTGATTTGATGCCGCCGCGCCCCATCCATCCCCATAGCGCGGGGCTCAGCAGCCCCTATGGGGCCGGGCCCCCCCCTTTCCCTATAGAGCCCTATGGAGCCTTGCGGCGAGGAGGAGGAGGAGGAGGAGGAGGAGGACAACGAGGAGATCCTGGAGCGTTTGATGGCGCGGCTGGACCGGGACCTGCGGCAGCGGGAGCTGGAGGAAGGCTTCACGGTGCTGCGGGAGCTGGGCAGCGGCTCCTACGGCTCCGTCCTGCTCACGCAGCCCCGCGACGGAGGTAAAGGGGTGAGAACCCCCCCTCATCCCATCCCATCCCAAACCGTTCCCATTGGGAATGCGATGGCTCCCCCCCCTCATCCCATCCCATCCCAAACCGTTCCCATTGGGAATGCGATGGCTCCCCCCCCCTCATCCCATCCCATCCCAAACCGTTCCCATTGGGAATGCGATGGCTCCCCCCCCCCTCATCCCATCTCATCCCAAACCGTTCCCATTGGGAATGCGATGGCTCCCCCCCCCCTCATCCCATCCCATCCCAAACCGTTCCCATTGGGATTGCGATGGCTCCCCCCCCCTCATCCCATCCCATCCCAAACCGTTCCCATTGGGAATGCGATGGCTCCCCCCCCCTCATCCCATCCCATCCCAAACCGTTCCCATTGGGAATGCGATGGCTCCCCCCCCCTCATCCCATCCCATCCCAAACCATTCCCATTGGGAATGCGATGGCTCCCCCCCCTCATCCCATCCCATCCCAAACCGTTCCCATTGGGAATGCGATGGCTCCTCCCCCTTATCCCATCCCATCCCAAACCGTTCCCATTGGGATTGCGATGGCTCCCCCCCCTCATCCCATCCCATCCCAAACCGTTCCCATTGGGAATGCGATGGCTCCCCCCCCCTCATCCCATCCCATCCCAAACCGTTCCCATTGGGAATGCGATGGCTCCCCCCCCTCATCCCATCCCATCCCAAACCGTTCCCATTGGGAATGCGATGGCTCCCCCCCCCTCATCCCATCCCATCCCAAACCGTTCCCATTGGGAATGCGATGGCTCCCCCCCCCCTCATCCCATCCCATCCCAAACCGTTCCCATTGGGATTGCGATGGCTCCCCCCCCCCATCCCATCCCATCCCAAACCGTTCCCATTGGGAATGCGATGGCTCCCCCCCCTCATCCCATCCCATCCCAAACCGTTCCCATTGGGAATGCGGTGGCTCCCCCCCCTCATCCCATCCCATCCCAAACCGTTCCCATTGGGAATGCGATGGCTCCCCCCCCTCATCCCATCCCATCCCAAACCGTTCCCATTGGGAATGCGATGGCTCCCCCCCCTCATCCCATCCCATCCCAAACCGTTCCCATTGGGAATGCGATGGCTCCCCCCCCTCATCCCATCCCATCCCAAACCGTTCCCATTGGGAATGCGATGGCTCCTCCCCCTTATCCCATCCCATCCCAAACCGTTCCCATTGGGAATGCGATGGCTCCCCCCCCCCATCCCATCCCATCCCAAACCGTTCCCATTGGGAATGCGATGGCTCCCCCCCCCCTCACCCCATCCCATCCCAAACCGTTCCCATTGGGAATGCGATGGCTCCCCCCCCCTCATCCCATCCCATCCCAAACCGTTCCCATTGGGAATGCGATGGCTCCTCCCCCTTATCCCATCCCATCCCAAACCGTTCCCATTGGGAATGCGATGGCTCCCCCCCCTCATCCCATCCCATCCCAAACCGTTCCCATTGGGAATGCGATGGCTCCCCCCCCTCATCCCATCCCATCCCAAACCGTTCCCATTGGGAACGCGATGGCTCCCCCCCCTCATCCCATCCCATCCCAAACCGTTCCCATTGGGAACGCGGTGGCTCCCGCAGGCTCCCCCGTGGTGCTGAAGCTGCTGCGGAAGGAGCGGACGGCGCGCAGGGCGTTCCTATGGGAATACTGCGTCTCCCAGTGCGTGTCCGCTCACGCCGCCTGCCTGCGGGCGCTGCCCATCGCCTTCGAGACCAGCACCCACTTCGCCTTCGGGCAGGAGCTGGCGCCCGTCGGGGACCTCTGCGAGCTCCTCAGGCCAGGGGTAACGGGGATGGGGGGGAAACGGGGGGGAACGGCCTTGGGATGGGGAAGGGGCTGGGGGGGCGCTTTGGAGTGGGGGGGTCCCTTAGCACTGGGTCCATCCCCATCCTCTCTATGGGGGTCCCTTAGCACTGGGTCCATCCCCATCCTCTCTATGGGGGTCCCTTAGCACTGGGTCCATCCCCATCCTCTCTATGGGGGTCCCTTAGCACTGGGTCCATCCCCATCCTCTCTATGGGGGTCCCTTAGCACTGGGTCCATCCCCATCCTCTCTATGGGGGTCCCTTAGCACTGGCTCCATCCCCATCCTCTCTATGGGGGTCCCTTAGCACTGGGTCCATCCCCATCCTCTCTATGGGGGTCCCTTAGCACTGGGTCCATCCCCATCCTCTCTATGGGGGTCCCTTAGCACTGGGTCCATCCCCATCCTCTCTATGGGGGTCCCTTAGCACTGGGTCCATCCCCATCCTCTCTATGGGGGTCCCTTAGCACTGGCTCCATCCCCATCCTCTCTATGGGGGTCCCTTAGCACTGGCTCCATCCCCATCCTCTCTATGGGGGTCCCTTAGCACTGGGTCCATCCCCATCCTCTCTATGGGGGTCCCTTAGCACTGGCTCCATCCCCATCCTCTCTATGGGGGTCCCTTAGCACTGGGTCCATCCCCATCCTCTCTATGGGGGTCCCTTAGCACTGGCTCCATCCCCATCCTCTCTACGGGGGTCCCTTAGCACTGGGTCCATCCCCATCCTCTCTATGGGGGTCTCCTAGCACTGGGTCCATCCCCATCCTCTCTATGGGGGTCCCTTAGCACTGGGTCCATCCCCATCCTCTCTATGGGGGTCCCTTAGCACTGGCTCCATCCCCATCCTCTCTATGGGGGTCCCTTAGCACTGGGTCCATCCCCATCCTCTCTATGGGGGTCCCTTAGCACTGGGTCCATCCCCATCCTCTCTATGGGGGTCCCTTAGCACTGGGTCCATCCCCATCCTCTCTATGGGGGTCCCTTAGCACTGGCTCCATCCCCATCCTCTCTATGGGGGTCCCTTAGCACTGGCTCCATCCCCATCCTCTCTATGAGGGTCCCTTAGCACTGGCTCCATCCCCATCCTCTCTACGGGGGTCCCTTAGCACTGGCTCCATCCCCATCCTCTCTATGGGGGTCCCTTAGCACTGGCTCCATCCCCATCCTCTCTATGGGGGTCCCTTAGCACTGGGTCCATCCCCATCCTCTCTATGGGGGTCCCTTAGCACTGGGTCCATCCCCATCCTCTCTATGGGGGTCCCTTAGCACTGGCTCCATCCCCATCCTCTCTATGGGGGTCCCTTAGCACTGGCTCCATCCCCATCCTCTCTATGGGGTTCCCCTCGCCATGGCTCCCTCCCTGCACCCCTGCACCCCTCATCCCTCTCCGTGCCCGTCCCCAGCAGGGTCTCCCGGAGGCGCAGGTCAAGCTCTGCGCCGCGCAGCTCGCGGCCGCCCTGGATTTCCTGCACGGCCGAGCCCTGGTCCACGGCGACGTCAAACTCGACAACGTCCTCCTCTTCGACCGCCAGTGCCGGCGCGTGAAGCTCGCCGACTTCGGCCTCACGCGCCTCCAGGGCTCCCCGATGGGCCCCATCCCAAGCCCTTTGCCCTACGCCCCTCCGGAGCTCTGCTCCCTGCGGGGATCCCAGACCTTGGAGCTCGATCCCAGCCTCGACGTTTGGGCTTTCGCCGTCCTCCTCTTCTGCCTCTGCACCGGGTGCTTCCCGTGGGCGGTCGCCACGGAGACCGATCCCGGTTATGAGGAGTTCCGGGCTTGGCAGCACCGAGGGGATGCGGGAGCGGTACCCGCGGCGTGGGGGGAGATCGGAGCGGCGGCCTTAGGGATGCTCCGCAGGCTCCTGAGCCTGGATCCCGACCGGAGGAGCCCGGCCATGGAGGTGCACAAGTACCTGGAGCTGCCCTGGGGGGTGCAGGGAGGGGGTGCTGAGAGCGGTGCTGAGTGATGCTGGGGGAGAGGGCGGAGGGCGTCCCGATGGGTTGGGATGGGAAGGGGGCAAGGGAGGCATCCGTCAGGATGCTCCGGTGTGGTCCAGGGTGGTCCTGAGCACTGCAAGGGATGGGATGGGGAGGCCTGGAATGGGTTGGGATGGGAAGGGGAGGCTTCCATTAGGATGCTCTGATGTGGTCCTGAGCACTGCAAGGGATGGAGCATCCATAAATCCCACAGGAAACCCATTCCAGTGCCCATCGGTGTCACTTGGGGATGGGGACATGGACGTGGACGTCATTGGGTGACGGGGACATGGACGTGGATGTCATTGGGTGACGGGGACATGGACGTGGACGTCATTGGGTGACGGGGACATGGACGTGGACGTCATTGGGTGACGGGGACATGGACGTGGATGTCATTGGGTGACGGGGACATGGACGTGGACGTCATTGGGTGACGGGGACATGGACGTGGACGTCATTGGGTGACGGGGACATGGACGTGGATGTCATTGGGTGACGGGGACATGGACGTGGACGTCATTGGGTGACGGGGACATGGACGTGGATGTCATTGGGTGACGGGGACATGGACGTGGATGTCATTGGGTGACGGGGACATGGACGTGGACGTCATTGGGTGACGGGGACATGGACGTGGATGTCATTGGGTGACGGGGACATGGACGTGGACGTCATTGGGTGACGGGGACATGGACGTGGATGTCATTGGGTGATGGGGACATGGACGTGGATGTCATTGGGTGATGGGGACATGGACGTGGATGTCATTGGGTGATGGGGACATGGACGTGGATGTCATTGGGTGATGGGGACATGGACGTGGATGTCATTGGGTGATGGGGACATGGACGTGGATGTCATTGGGTGATGGGGACATGGACGTGGATGTCATTGGGTGATGGGGACATGGACGTGGATGTCATTGGGTGACGGGGACATGGACGTGGATGTCATTGGGTGATGGGGACATGGACGTGGATGTCATTGGGTGATGGGGACATGGACGTGGATGTCATTGGGTGATGGGGACATGGACATCGATGTTGTGGTGTTTCAGTGGCATCAACCCCGGGGCCAGGGGATGAAGCGGGAGCCCAGGGCAGGGCTTTGGTGGGAGCTGGGTACCAAACCCCAACGTTAGGACCCAAATCCCCCCCCCCCCAGCCCCTTCCCCTTTGTGCCCTCTCGGCTCTGGGGCCGCAGGGGTTGAGGCTGGGGCAGGCAGGACCAGGTCGCGGTCTCTTTCGCCCTCTCGTGGCCAACACTGGAACTGCAGCGCTCCTCTTGGCTCTAGGGCTTATAATAGTGCTACAAATAGCCTGTAATTGGTAATAGTCATCTAAATAGCCTATAATTTATAATAGTAACATAAATAGCCTATAATTTATAATGACAACATATTATATAATAGTATATATTATTAAAAGAAATAATAGTTTTAATTACATCATGATTCATTATAGAAATGAGGGTTAGACCTAGGGCCAGGATTCACTCAGGGTTTAGGCCATGCCATTGACGGGGCAAGGCAATGAGGAGCTTGTGGGGGCTCTAGGGCTGGTTTAGGGTCTCCATTGGGTGTTAAGGGCGTGCTTTAGAGAGGTTGGCTCTTTTGGGTGGTTTTGGGTGGTTTTGGGTGGTTTGGGGGGGTTTGGGGGTATTTGGGTGCACTGCGGGGGTTGGGGGTGTTTTGGGGGAAGCTTTGAGGTATTTCAGGGGTGTTTGAGAGCCCCCTTGCAGGACCCGTTATGGCCACAGGACGGCAGCAGAGAGCTGCAGTACCCGCTATGGCCACAGGACGGCAGCACCGAAACCAGCCCCCCCCCCCCTCCCCCCCCCCCCCCCCCCCCCCCGTTCAAATCAGTGCCCATCACTCACACCCCAATTAAACCAGGCCTGGAATGATCCTTTATTGCCCCTCCCCCCACCTCACCTTGACCCCCACCCGCCCTCCCCTCCCCCACCCCCCGTGGGGGGAGGGGTTCATCCTCGAGACCCCCAAGTTTGGCACTGGGGGGGGGCTACATGGGGGCAGAGCCCCCCCTTTGCTGGGTCTGGGGGTAGGGGCTGCCCCCCCCCTTTTGGCACCAATTGCGGGGGCCCATTCCCCGCCCCCCAAAATCCAGTCATGCCCCTCCCCCTCCCCCATTGGGGGAGGGGCTTTGGAGGGGGAGGGGCAGCAATGGGGCCCCCCCCCCAATGGTGCTGCAATGGGGGGGGGTCCGGTCAGTTCTCGATGGGGGCTGCGAAAGGAAGGCGGGGTTCAGGGAGCCCCAGATCCAGAGGGAACCCAAAGCACCCCATAGAATGCCATTGATCCCCATAGAACCCCATAGCACCCCACAGCACTCCACAGAATCCCATGGGACCCCACTACACCCCATAGGACACCATAGAACCCCATAGAACCCCATAGGACCCCCCAGAATCCCATAGGACCCCATAGAACCCCATTGCACCCCATGGGTCCCCATTGCACCCCATAGGACACCATAGAACCCCATAGGACCCCATAAGGACCCCATAGACCCCATAGGACCCCATAGAACCCCACAGAACCACATAGGACGCCATAGCACCCCTTAGGACCCCATAGAACCCCATAAACACCCCATAAGGACCTCATAGCACCCCATAGCCCCCCAGTGCCCCACACTCACGTGCCGTGGGGCGCTCCGGCTCGGGGGGGGCGGGGGACACGGTGAAGCGGGACCCACATTGGGGGTCCTCCCCCAAGGGGGGGCCCCGCTCCTCCTCCCATTCAAAGACCCCTCCTATCGGGGAGGCCAAGGGTCAGGACCCCCCCGCTATGGGGCAACGGGGGCCCCCCATGAGCCCTCCCATCGCTATGGGGCGGGGGGTTCCCCCCCCACAGGCGGTAGCACTCACCGATCCCATCAGGGGGCGCCAAAGCGCCCGGCTCGGCGGCCTCGCTCTCGGCGCCGCTCTGGCTGCTCAGCTCGTTGGTGGGGGTCTCCTGCGCCGGGGGCGGAGCCTTCGGGGTTGGCCACGCCCCCTCCCATTGACTCCGCCCCCTCCCTGCGACCCCCTCCCCATTGCCCCCATTCCCTTCATTACCGCATTCCCCCCATTCCCTCCATTCCCCCATTCCCCTCCATTCCCCCTATTCCCCCATTCCCCCCTTCCCCGTATCCCCCCCATTCCCCCATTCCCCCTATTCCCCCATTCCCTCCATTCCCCCATTCCCCTCCATTCCCCCCATTCCCCCATTCCCCCTTCCCCATATTCCCCCCATTCCCCCCCATTGCCGCCATTACCCCCATTTTCCCCCTTCCCCCCTTCCCCCCATCACCCCCATTCCCCCCATTCCCCCATTCCCCTCCATTCCCCCATTCCCCCTTCCCCATATCCCCCCCATTCCCTCCATTCCCCCCCATTCCCCCATTCCCCCTTCCCCATATCCCCCCCATTCCCTCCATTCCCCCCATTCCCCCATTCCCCCCCATTCCCCCTTCCCCATATCCCCCCCATTCCCTCCATTCCCCCCATTCCCCCATTCCCCCCCATTCCCCCATTCCCCCCCATATCCCCCCCATTCCCTCCATTCCTCCCATTCCCCCATTCCCCCTTCCCCATATCCCCCCCATTGCCGCCATTACCCCCATTTCCCCCCTTCCCCCCATCACCCCCATTCCCCCGTTCCCCCTATTATCCCCCCGTACCCCCTCACCCCCTTACCCTATCGAACACGTGCACGGTCACATCCTCATAGAAGGTCACCGCTTTCCTCCTGTTCCCCCCCGCAGCCTCGCCCCCCCCGGGTGCCTTGAGGAGCCCTCGGAGCCCGCGCCCGTCCCACAGCGTCACCACCACGGGCACGGCCCCGGCCCCGGCCCCGGGCTCCGCTGCCGCCTCCTCCTCCTCTTCCTCCTCTTCCTCCTCTTCCTCCTCCTCCTCCTGCTCCGGCCGCGGCCGCAGCGGGAACGGGCGCAGCGTCAATGGGGGCAGCGGCAGGGAGAGGCGGGAGGCTTTGGCTGGGGGGGGAATGGGGGCAATAGGCTCAATGGAAGTCAGTGGGGGCAATGGAAGGCAATGGGGGGAACAGGGGGGAACAGGGGTAATGGGGGGAATGGGGCAATGGGGGTAATGAGGGAATGGGGCCTATGGGGTCAATGCTGGTTGGTGGGAGTCAATGCGGTCAATGGCAATCAATGGGGTCAATGGGGTCAATGGGGTCAATGGGTGTCAATGGGGTCAATGGCAGTCAATGGGGTCAATGGTGTCAATGGGGTCAATGGGTTTCAATGGGGTCAATGGGTTTCAATGGGGTCAACGGGTGTCAATGGGGTCAATGGGTTTCAATGGGGTCAATGGGTGTCAACGGGGGTCAATGGGGTCAGTGGGTTTCAGTGGGGTCAATGGGTGTCAGTGGGTGTCAATGGGTGTCAATGGGGTCAATGGGTGTCAATGGGGTCAATGGGGTCAATGGCAGTCAATGGGGTCAATGGGTGTCAATGGGGTCAATGGCAGTCAATGGCAGTCAATGGGGTCAATGGGGTCAATGGGTGTCAATGGGGTCAATGGCAGTCAATGGGGTCAATGGGGTCAATGGGGTCAATGGGTGTCAATGGGGTCAATGGCAGTCAATGGGGTCAATGGTGTCAATGGGGTCAATGGGTTTCAATGGGGTCAATGGGTTTCAATGGGGTCAACGGGTGTCAATGGGGTCAATGGGTTTCAATGGGGTCAATGGGTGTCAACGGGGGTCAATGGGGTCAGTGGGTTTCAGTGGGGTCAATGGGTGTCAGTGGGTGTCAATGGGTGTCAATGGGGTCAATGGGTGTCAATGGGGTCAATGGCAGTCAATGGGGTCAATGGGGTCAATGGGGGTCAATGGGGTCAATGGCAGTCAATGGGGTCAATGGGGTCAATGGGTGTCAATGGGGTCAATGGCAGTCAATGGGGTCAATGGTGTCAATGGGGTCAATGGGTTTCAATGGGGTCAATGGGTGTCAACGGGGGTCAATGGGGTCAGTGGGTTTCAGTGGGGTCAATGGGTGTCAGTGGGTGTCAATGGGTGTCAATGGTGTCAATGGGTGTCAATGGGGTCAATGGCAGTCATGGGGTCAATGGGGTCAATGGGTGTCAATGGGGTCAATGGCAGTCAATGGGGTCAATGGGGTCAATGGGTGTCAATGGGGTCAATGGCAGTCAATGGGGTCAATGGTGTCAATGGGTTTCAATGGGGTCAATGGGTGTCAATGGGGTCAATGGGTGTCAATGGGTTTCAAGGGTGTCAATGGGTGTCAATGCGTGTCAATGGCTCAGTTGGGGGGCTCAGAACGTTCCAACCCCAACCAAGGGGGGGGGGTTCAGGCCCGGCCCCCCCCGTGCCCACCTCTGATCTCGGCGCTGTTCGCCGCGGCCCCGCTTCCTCCTCCTCCTCCTCCGCCGCCGCTGCCGCCGCTGCCGCCGGCGCTGCCTCCGCGCGGCTCCAGCAGGGGGCGCCGCACGTCCTCGCGCAGCGAGCGCTGGAGCCGCTCCTGCACCACGACCCCCGCGGGGCCGGCACCGGGAGGGGCGGGGGGGGCCGGGCTGCAGGGGGACCCCCTTGGGGACCGCTCTGAGCACCCCCTTGGGGACCCCCCCGGGGGACCCCTTTGGGGCCATCCCATAGCATCTCCTTGGGGACCCCCCTGGGGACCTCATTGGGGACCCCTTTGGGGCCATCCCATAGCATCTCCTTGGGGACCCCCCTGGGGACCGCTCTGAGCATCCCCTTGGGGACCCTATTGGGGACCTCTTTGGGGACATCATTGGGGAACCCTTTGGGGGCATCCCATAGCATCTCTTTGGGGACCCCCCTGGACACCTCATTGGGGACATCCCATGGCATCTCCTTGGGGACCCCTTTGGGGACAGCTCCGGATGCCTCTTTGGGGACCCCTTTGGAGACCTCTCTGAGCATCTCCTTGGGGACCCCTTTGGGGACAGCTCCTGGAGTCTCTTTGGGGACCCCCTTGGGGACCCTATTGGGGACATCCCATTGCATCTCCTTGGGGATCCCTTTGGGGACAGCCCCGGATGTCTCTTTGGGGACCCCACTGGGGACGTCCCATAGCATCTCCTTGGGGACCCCTTTGGGGACCCCTTCAGGGACCTCTCTGAGCATCTCTTTGGGGACCCTATTGGGGACATCCCATTGCATTTCTTTGGGGACCCCTTTGGGGACATCCCATTGCATCTCCTTGGGGACCCCTTTGGGGACATCCCATTGCATCTCCTTGGGGACCCCTTTGGGGACATCCCATTGCATCTCCTTGGGGACCCCTTTGGGGACCCCTTTGGGGCCATCTCTTGGCATCTCTTGGGGGACCCCTTTGGAGACCTCTCTGAGCATTTCCTTGGGGACCCCTTTGGGGACAGCTCCTGGTGTCTCTTTGGGGACCCCTTTGGGGACCCTATTGGGGCCATCCCATAGCATCTCCTTGGGGACCCCCTTGGGGACCCCTTTGGAGACCTCTCTGAGCATTTCCTTGGGGACCCCTTTGGGGACAGCTCCGGGTGTCTCTTTGGGGACCCCTTTGGGGACATCCCATAGCATCTCCTTGGGGACCCCCTTGGGGACCCCTTTGGAGACCTCTCTGAGCATCTCCTTGGGGACCCCTTTGGGGACCCTTTTGGGGCCCCTTCTGGGCACTGCCCCAAAGGGCATCTCCTTGGGCACCCCTTTGGGGACCCCTTTGGGGACCCCCTTTGTGGCCTGGGGGGGACCACGGCGGTGTCCCCGAGGGCCACCTTCTCCTCCTCCTCGGCCACCACGGCCAATGGGGGCCCAGGCCCGGCCCCGGTGAAGGAGGACCCGGGGGGGGATCCCCAAGGGCCCCCCTTTGGGGGGGGAAAAGGCACCCTCGGGGGCCCCGCGGTGGCCTCGGGTGTCCGTGGGGCTGGCGCTGTCCATGGGGCTAAAGGGGGGGGGGCATGGGGGGGAGGTGACACCTCCGGTGTCCATGGGGACGTCCCTCCTATAGGGGACGTCTGTTGTCCCCATGGGGCCAAAGGGGATGGCCCTTGGGCCCCAGGTGCCACCTCTCTGGGCAATGGTGGCCTCTCTTGGGGCAATGGTGGCCTCTCTTGGTCCCATGGAGCCATCTCCAGTTCCAAAGGGGATGTCCCTTGGATCAATGGTGACCTCTCTTGACTCAATGGTGGCCTCTCCTGTCCCCATGGAGCCATCTCCAACGCCAAAGGGGTCCCTTCTGCCCCAGGTGCCACCTCTCTGGTCAATGGTGGCCGCTCTTGTGTCACTGGTGGCCTTTCTTGGCCCCATGGGGCCACCTCCAGTTCCAAAGGGGACATCCCTGGACTCAGTGATGGCCTCTCTTGTGTCAATGGAGGCCTCTCTTGGTCCCACGGAGCCATCTCCAATGCCAAAGGGGACGTCCCTTGGGTCAATGATGGCCTCTCTTGGCTCGATGGCTTCTCTTGGGTCAACGATGGCCTCTCCTGTCCCCATGGAGCCATCTCCAACGCCAAAGGGGACATCCCTTGGGTCATTGAAGACCTCTCTTGACTCAACCAAGACCTCTCCTGGCCCCATGGGGCCACCTCCAGTTCCAAAGGGGACGTCCCTTGGGTCAAGGATGACCTCTCTTGACTCAGTGGCTTCTCTTGTGTCAACGATGGCCTCTGCTGTCCCCATGGGGCCACCTCCAGTTCCAAAGGGGATGGCCCTT
Source organism: Psittacula echo (assembly GCF_963264785.1). Taxonomy (NCBI): domain Eukaryota; kingdom Metazoa; phylum Chordata; class Aves; order Psittaciformes; family Psittacidae; genus Psittacula; species Psittacula echo. Next base: position 197,611 of record NC_137769.1, read on the forward strand.
GGGTCAACGATGGCCTCTCCTGGCCCCATGGGGCCACCTCCAGTTCCAAAGGGGATGGCCCTTGGGTCAACGATGGCCTCTCCTGGCCCCATGGAGCCATCTCCAGTGCCAAAGGGGACGGCCCTTGGGCCAGCAACGACCTCTCTTGACTCAACCAAGACCTCTCCTGGCCCCATGGCCCCATCTCCATCGCCAACGGGGACGTCCCCAGCATCACCGATGCCCTCTCTTGACCCAATGGATCCCCCCCTTGACCCAGTGGATCCCCCCCTTGCCCCAATGGACCCCCCCCTTGCCCCAATGGACCCCCCCCTTGCCCCAACGGAGCCCTCTCTTGCCTCACCCCAACCCCCTCCTGCCCCCATGGTCCCCCCTCCACCCCCGCCCCCCCCCCCTCCTCGCTCCCTATGGCCCCTTCCAGTCCCCACGGCGCCCCCCCCTCCTCCCTCCCCATGGACCCTTCCACCAGGGACCCCCTCTCGGCCCGCAGCGAGGAGTCATCGCCGGCGCTACCACCCCGTGGCCGCAGGGGGGCGCCGCGCTCCCGCCACCCCAGCACCACCTCGGACCGTTCCAACGCGCACGTACAGGGCGGGGGGGTCCCCGCGCCGTCCCCCCGGCACAAGGGGCAAACCATGGGGCGCCGGGGGGTGCTCCCCCCGCTGCCGGCCGTGCTCCCCGCCGAGCTGCTGCCCCCCAGCTCCTGCCGTGGGGCGTCCCCCCCCACAACCCCGCGCCGGTTGGGGACCACGGGGGGGGCGAGGTGTGGGGCCGGGGGGGGCACCGCTCTGTGTCCCCCCCCCATGTCGGTGTCGTGCTCCTCCAGCCGGATGTAATACTCGCTGCTCCCCGACGGGCTGCGGGCACCCAGCACCGGCAGCACCCCCGGGGTGCCCAAGGTGTCCCCATGGCGGGGCGGGGGGGACGAGGAGGCGCGGGCCCCCCCCCGGGCGCGCTCCCACAGGCACTCGAAGGCCAAGCCCCCCCCCCTGCTCTGGGTCACCGTGAGCACGTCCTCGGGGTCCGGGCCCGGGAAGGCGTCGAGCAAGGGGAAGGCGGAGGTGGGGCGCGGAGGGGGGGGCGGCGGGGGGGCCGGGGACCCCCCCCCGGGGACCCCCAATAGGGAGCGAAGGAGCCGGTGGAGCTCGTCCAGCGATGGGCGCTGAGCGGGGGGGAGCCAACAGGACTGCAATAGCGAGAACCTGCCGGGAGAGGGCGGTGTGGGGATGGGATGGGGATGGGATGGGGATGGGATGGGGATGGGGATGGGGATGGGATGGGATGGGGATGGGATGGGGATGGGGATGGGGATGGGATGGGGATGGGGATGGGATGGGGATGGGATGGGGATGGGATGGGGATGGGATGGGGATGGGATGGGGATGAGATGGGGATGGGATGGGGATGGGATGGGATGGGGATGGGGATGGGATGGGGATGGGGATGGGGATGGGATGGGGATGGGATGGGGATGGGATGGGGATGGGGATGGGATGGGATGGGGATGGGGATGGGATGGGGATGGGATGGGGATGGGATGGGGATGGGATGGGGATGGGGATGGGGATGGGATGGGGATGGGATGGGGATGGGGATGGGGATGGGGATGGGATGGGGATGGGATGGGGATGGGATGGGGATGGGATGGGATGGGGATGGGATGGGGATGGGATGGGGATGGGATGGGGATGGGATGGGGATGGGGATGGGATGGGATGGGGATGGGATGGGGATGGGATGGGATGGGGATGGGATGGGGATGGGATGTGGGTCCCCCCCCATGTGTCACTCACCAGCCGTGGGGCTGGGGCAGGCGCAGGCGGGGCTGGGGCAGGGCGAGCGGGCGCCGGCTCAGGAGGAGCCTCAGGAGCTCCTGGTCCGAGAGGTGCTGGTGGGGCTGGAGGCCGAGCTCCAGCAGCTCCCACAGCGTCACCCCCAGGGACCTGCGGGCACAGGACCCATGAGCCCCATTGCCACCCATTGAGCCCCATTGCCACCCATTGAGCACCATTGCCACCCATTGAGCCCCATTGCCACCCATTGAGCCCCATTGCCACCCATTGAGCACCATTGCCACCCATTGAGCACCATTGCCACCCATTGAGCCCCATTGCCACCCATTGAGCACCATTGCCACCCATTGAGCCCCATTGCCACCCATTGAGCACCATTGCCACCCATTGAGCCCCATTGCCACCCATTGAGCCCCATTGACACCCATTGAGCCCCATTGCCACCCATTGAGCCCCATTGCCACCCATTGAGCACCATTGCCACCCATTGAGCCCCATTGCCACCCATTGAGCCCCATTGCCACCCATTGAGCACCATTGCCACCCATTGAGCTCCATTGCCACCCATTGAGCCCCATTGACACCCATTGAGCCCCATTGCCACCCATTGAGCACCATTGCCACCCATTGAGCCCCATTGCCACCCATTGAGCACCATTGCCACCCATTGAGCCCCATTGACACCCATTGAGCACCATTGCCACCCATTGAGCCCCATTGCCACCCATTGAGCCCCATTGCCACCCATTGAGCCCCATTGCCACCCATTGAGCCCCATTGCCACCCATTGAGCACCATTGCCACCCATTGAGCCCCATTGCCCCCCTTTATCCCCATTGCCCCCATTGGCCCCATTTACCCCCATTGACCCCCATTGCACCCCATTGCCCCTATTGCTTTCCATTGCCACCCATTGCCCCCATTGCATCCTATTGCCCCCCCTTACCCCCATTCCCCCCTATTGTCTCCTTGCCCTCCACTGACCCCATTGACCCCATTGACCCCATGGATCCCCATTGCCTCCATTGACCACATTGCCCTCCTATGACCACCATTGACCCCCATTGAGCCCCCTTACCCCCATTGCCCCCCATTACCCCCCACTCACCACACGTTGCTCTCCTTGCTCTGCTCCCCCACCACCAGCTTCCCGTGGGTCTCCGCCAGCAGCTCCGGGGCCACCCAGCGCAGGGGCACCCACAGCCCGCAGGGAGTCACGTAATAATCCTCCTATGGGGGGCCCCCATTGAAGCCACCTGGTACCCAAGAGCCCCCATCCCCATCCCATCCCCATCCCCATCCCCATCCCCATCCCATCCCCATCCCATCCCCATCCCCATCCCATCCCCATCCCATCCCCATCGCATCCCCATCCCCATCCCATCCCCATCCCCATCCCATCCCCATCCCATCCCCATCCCATCCCCATCCCCATCCCCATCCCCATCCCATCCCCATCCCCATCCCCATCCCCATCCCCATCCCCATCCCATCCCCATCCCCATCCCCATCCCCATCCCATCCCCATCCCCATCCCATCCCCACCCCCATCCCTATCCCATCCCCATCCCATCCCCATCCCATCCCATCCCATCCCCATCCCATCCCATCCCATCCCCATCCCCATCCCATCCCATCCCCATCCCATCCCATCCCCATCCCATCCCCACCCCCATCCCTATCCCATCCCCATCCCATCCCCATCCCATCCCCATCCCATCCCATCCCATCCCATCCCCATCCCCATCCCATCCCCATCCCATCCCCATCCCATCCCCATCCCCATCCCCATCCCATCCCCATCCCCATCCCATCCCATCCCATCCCATCCCCATCCCCATCCCATCCCATCCCATCCCCATCCCCATCCCATCCCCATCCCATCCCCATCCCATCCCCATCCCCATCCCATCCCATCCCCATCCCCATCCCATCCCCATCCCCATCCCCATCCCCATCCCATCCCCATCCCCATCCCATCCCCATCCCCATCCCATCCCCATCCCCATCCCCATCCCCATCCCCATCCCATCCCCATCCCATCCCCATCCCCATCCCATCCTCATCCCATCCCCATCCCATCCCCATCCCCATCCCATCCCCATCCCCATCCCATCCCATCCCATGCCCTCACCCTGTAGTTGCCCTGGGCCAGCCCATAGTCCCCCAGCCTCACGGTCAGCTCCGAGGTCAGCAGCACATTGCGAAGGGCCAAGTCCCTGGGAGGGGAGCCCAACATGGAGGGGTCCATTATTGGGGGGGGTTCCCATCATTGGAGGGGTCCATTATTGGGGGGGGTTCCCATCATTGGAGGGGTCCATTATTGGGGGGGTTCCCATCATTGGAGGGGTCCATTATTGGGGGGGTTCCCATCATTGGAGGGGTCCATTATTGGGGGGGGTTCCCATCATTGGAGGGGTCCATTATTGGGGGGGGTTCCCATCATTGGAGGGGTCCATTATTGGGGGGGGTTCCCATCATTGGAAGGGTCCATTATTGGGGGAGTTCCCATCATCTTTGAGGAGTCTATTATTGGGGGGGGTTCCCATCATTGGAAGGGTCCATTATTGGGGGGGTTCCCATCATCTTTGAGGGGTCCATTATTGGGGGGGTTCCCATCATTGGAAGGGTCCATTATTGGGGGGGTTCCCATCATTGGAAGGGTCCATTATTGGGGGGGGTTCCCATCATTGGAAGGGTCCATTATTGGGGGGGTTCCCATCATCTTTGAGGGGTCCATTATTGGGGGGTTCCCATCATTGGAGGGCTCCATTATTGGGGGGTTCCCATCATTGGAGGGGTCCATTATTGGGGGGTTCCCATCATTGGAGGGGTCCATTATTGGGGGGGGTTCCCATCATTGGAGGGGTCCATTATTGGGGGGGTTCCCATCATTGGAGGGGTCCATTATTGGGGGGGTTCCCATCATTGGAGGGGTCCATTATTGGGGCGGTTCCCATCATTGGAAGGGTCCATTATTGGGGGGGTTCCCATCATTGGAGGGGTCCATTATTGGGGGGGTTCCCATCATTGGAGGGGTCCATTATTGGGGGGGTTCCCATCATTGGAGGGGTCCATTATTGGGGGGTGTTCCCATCATTGGAGGGGTCCATTATTGGGGCGGTTCCCATCATTGGAAGGGTCCATTATTGGGGGGGTTCCCATCATTGGAGGGGTCCATTATTGGGGGGGTTCCCATCATTGGAGGGGTCCATTATTGGGGGGGTTCCCATCATTGGAGGGGTCCATTATTGGGGGGGGTTCCCATCATTGGAGGGGTCCATTATTGGGGGGGTTCCCATCATTGGAGGGCTCCATTATTGGGGGGGTTCCCATCATTGGAGGGGTCCATTATTGTGGGGGTTCCCATCATTGGAGGGCTCCATTATTGGGGGGTTCCCATCATTGGAAGGGTCCATTATTGGGGGGGTTCCCATCATTAAGGGGGTCCCCCCTCGCCCCTACCGGTGCACGAAGCCGTTGCGGTGCAGGTGCCGCAGCCCCCGGGTGAGCTCCAGCGCCAGGCGCTGCAGCGTGGCCACGTCACGGGGGGGCAGCGGAGGCGTCGCCCCCCCCCCGGGGCCCCGCTGGGCCCGCAGGTACCGCTTGAGGTCTCCCTATGGAGACAGTGGGGTCAATGGGGATCAATGGGGTCAATGGGGTTAATGGGGTTAATGGGGCTCAATGGGGTTCAATGGGGTTAATGGGGCTCAATGGGTTTCAATGGGGTCAATGGGGATCAATGGGGATCAGTGGGGTTCAATGGCGTCAATGGGGATCAATGGGGTCAATGGGGATCAATCGGGTCAATGGGGATCAATGGGGTTCAATGGGGCTCAATGGGGATCAGTGGGGTTCAATGGGGTCAATGGGGATCAATGGGGTCAATAGGGCTCAATGGGGATCAGTGGGGTCAATGAGGTTCAATGGGAATCAATGGGGCTCAATGGGGTCAGTGAGGTTCAGTGGGGATCAATGGGGCTCAATGGGGTCAATGGGGATCAATGTGGGTCAATGGGGCCCAATGGGGCTCAATGGGGTTCAATCGGGCTCAATGGGGTTCAGTGGGGCTCAGTGGGGTCAATGGGGTTCAATGGTGTTCAATGGGGCTCCATGGGGCTCAATGGGGCTCAATGGGGTTCAATGGGGCTCAATGGGGCTCAATGGGGTTCAATGGGGTTCAATGGGGCTCAATGGGGCTCAATGGGGGGCACTCACGAGCTGGCAGAACTCCATCACCAGCAGCAAGGGGGCGCTGTCCCCGCACAGCCCCAGGCACTGCAGCACATGCGGGTGCTGGAGCCTCCTATTGAACACAACGGGGTGGGGGGGATCCCATCATCCCCGCACCCCCCCCCCCCATTGACCCCAAGACCCCCCCCATGCTCACCGAGCCCCGCCATTGACCCCAGGACCCGTCCCTATGAACACCGGATCCAAGCATGGACACCGGGACCCCCCCATAGAGCCCCCCGCAATGGACCCGGCCACCGCCCCCCCCCGTGTTACCGGTATGGTTCAGCCTCGGCCAGGAAGCGCCGCTGTTCCGCGGCCCCGGCCCCCGCCCGCAGCTCCTGGACCACGACGGGGGCGGGGCCCGGGTCCCCCCGGAGCTCCCCGAGGATCACCTGGGGGGGGGAGGTTCAGGACCCCAAAACACCCCAAAACCAGCTTAAATACCCCCAAAACACCCCAAAAACAGCTTAAATACCCCCAAAACACCCCAAAAGCAGCTTAAATACCCCCAAAACACCCCAAAACCAGCTAAAATACCCCCAAAACACCCCAAAAACAGCTTAAATACCCCCAAAACACCCCAAAACCAGCTTAAATACCCCCAAAACACCCCAAAACCAGCTAAAATACCCCCAAAACACCCCAAAACCAGCTTAAATACCCCCAAAACACCCCAAAACCAGCTAAAATACCCCCAAAACACCCCAAAAACAGCTTAAATACCCCCAAAACACCCCAAAACCAGCTAAAATACCCCCAAAACACCCCAAAACCAGCTTAAATACCCCAAAACACCCCAAAACCAGCTAAAATACCCCCAAAACACCCCAAAAACAGCTAAAATACCCCCAAAACACCCCAAAACCAGCTAAAATACCCCCAAAACACCCCAAAAACAGCTTAAATACCCCAAAACACCCCAAAACCAGCTAAAATACCCCCAAAACACCCCAAAAACAGCTTAAATACCCCCAAAACACCCCAAAAGCAGCTTAAATACCCCCAAAACACCCCAAAACCAGCTTAAATACCCCAAAACACCCCAAAACCAGCTAAAATACCCCCAAAACACCCCAAAAACAGCTAAAATACCCCCAAACCAGCTTAAATACCCCCAAAACACCCCAAAAACAGCTTAAATACCCCCAAACCAGCTTAAATACCCCCCAAAACAGCTTAAATACCCCAAAACCAGCTTAAATACCCCCCAAAACAGCTTAAATACCCCAAAACCAGCTTAAATACACCAAAAACAGCCCGAAACATCCCCAAACCACATTAAATACACCCAAAACTGCTACAATACACCCAAAACAGCTTAAATACATCCAAACCACGCCAAAAACAGCTTAAAGACACCCCAAACACCCCCAAACCAGCTTAAATACCCCAAAAAGAGCTTAAACACCCCCAAAACACCCCGAAAACAGCTTAAATACCCCCAAAAAACCATTGTCCCCCATATCCCATTGCCCCCCATACCCCAATACCCCCCATATCCCATTGCCCCCCATACCCCAATACCCCCCATATCCCATTACCCCCATACCCCAATACCCCCCATACCCCATTACCCCCCATATCCCATTGCCCCCCGTACCCCATTACCCCCCATATCCCATTGCCCCCCATACCCCATTACCCCCCCATATCCCATTGCCCCCCATATCCCATTGCCCCCCGTACCCCATTACCCCCCATATCCCATTACCCCCCATATCCCATTGCCCCCCATACCCCAATACCCCCCATACCCCAATACCCCCCATACCCCAATACCCCCCATACCCCATTACCCCCCATATCCCATTGCCCCCCGTACCCCATTACCCCCCATATCCCATTGCCCCCCATACCCCATTACCCCCCCATATCCCATTGCCCCCCGTACCCCATTACCCCCCATATCCCATTGCCCCCCATACCCCATTACCCCCCCATATCCCATTGCCCCCCATACCCCATTACCCCCCATACCCCATTACCCCCCCATATCCCATTGCCCCCCATATCCCATTGCCCCCCATACCCCATTACCCCCCCTATATCCCATTGCCCCCCGTACCCCATTACCCCCCATATCCCATTACCCCCCATATCCCATTGCCCCCCATACCCCAATACCCCCCATACCCCAATACCCCCCATACCCCATTACCCCCCATATCCCATTGCCCCCCGTACCCCATTACCCCCCATATCCCATTGCCCCCCATACCCCATTACCCCCCCTATATCCCATTGCCCCCCATACCCCATTGCCCCCCATATCCCATTACCCCCCCCATATCCCATTGCCCCCCATACCCCATTACCCCCCCCATACCCCATTACCCCCCCTATATCCCATTACCCCCCATACCCCATGGCCCCCCCGTGCCCCCCCCACCTTCCCGAACCAGCCGGTGCCGATCTCCTGCAGGTAACTGAGGCGCTGCCGGCTCAAGCCAGGGCGATTGGATGGGTCTGGAATGGGGGGGGACGGCGGGGGGGGCATTGGGTGCTCGAGGACCCCCCCTTAGACTCCCCCTATAGCACCCATTGGGTGCCCTCGATACCCCCTCAGACCCCATTGGTACCCACAGGATGCTCCTTGGCACCTATAGGTGCCCCCCCAAGCCATTGGGTGCCCTAGAAGCCCCTTCACCCCCCCTATAGCACCCATTGGGTGCCCTAGAAGCCCCTTCACCCCCCCCCAGCACCCATTGGGTGCCCTAGAACCCCCTTAACCCCCCCCATAGCACCCATTGGGTGCCCTCGACCCCCCTCAGACCCCATTGGTACCCAGAGGATGCTCCTTAGCACCTATAGGAGCCCCCCCCAAGCCACTGGGTGCCCTAGAACCCCCTTAGAGCCCCCCCTTAGCACCCATTGGGTACCCCCCATAGCACCCATTGGGTGCCCCCCATCGCACCCCATACCAGGGGCCGGGGGGGGGGCGATGGGGCCGGGCCCCCCCACTTCCCCCAACGGCAGCACATAGACATCGGGCAGGGATGGGGACGACGACGTCTCCTCGGCGGGGGGGGTGAAGTCCCCGGAGTCTTCCTCCCCTTCGGGGTTCTCAAACTCCTATGGGGGGGGGCATAGATGCTATGGGGGGGGTATGGATGCTATAGGGGGGGTATGGATGCTATAGGGGGGGTATGGATGCTATAGAGGGGGTATGGATGCTATAGAGGGGGTATGGATGCTATAGGGGGGATATGGATGTTATAGGGGGTGTGTGGATGCTATAGAGGGGGTATGGATGCTATAGGGAGGGTTTGGATGCTATAGGGGGGGTTTGGATGCTATGGGGGGGTATGGATGCTATAGGGGGGGTTTGGATGCTATAGGGGGGGTATGGATGCTATGGGGGGGTATGGATGCTATAGGGGGTGTGTGGATGCTATAGAGGGGGTATGGATGCTATAGAGGGGGTATGGATGCTATAGGGGGTGTGTGGATGCTATAGAGGGGGTATGGATGCTATAGGGGGGGTATGGATGCTATAAGGGGGTATGGATGCTATAGGGGGGGTATGGATGCTATAGGGGGTGTGTGGATGCTATAGAGGGGGTATGGATGCTATAGGGGGTGTGTGGATGCTATAGAGGGGGTATGGATGCTATAGAGGGGGTATGGATGCTATGGGGGGGTGTGGATGCTATGGGGGGGTATGGATGCTATGGGGGGGTTTGGATGCTATGGGGGGGTATGGATGCTATAAGGGGGATATGGATGCTATAGGGGGTGTGGATGCTATAGAGGGGGTATGGATGCTATAGGGGGGGTATGGATGCTATGGGGGGGGTTTGGATGCTATGGGGGGGGTTTGGATGCTATGGGGGGGTATGGATGCTATAGGGGGGTATGGATGCTATAAGGGGGTATGGATGCTATAGGGGGGGTTTGGATGCTATGGGGTGTGTGGATGCTATAAGGGGGGTATGGATGCTATAGGGGAGTATGGATGCTATAAGGGGTGTATGGATGCTATAAGGGGGGTATGGATGCTATAGGGGGGGTTTGGATGCTATGGGGGGTGTGGATGCTATAAGGGGAGTATGGATGCTATAAGGGGGTATGGATGCTATAGGGGGGGTTTGGATGCTATGGGGGGTATGGATGCTATAGGGGGGGTTTGGATGCTATGGGGGGTGTGGATGCTATGGGGGGTATGGATGCTATAGGGGGGGTATGGATGCTATGGGGGGGGTATGGATGCTATAGGGCCGCCCTATAGCCCCCCCCCATCCCGTTATCCCTTACCTTGAAGCCGACGTCCCCCCTCTTGCAGCAGAGGCAGGTGAGGAGGAGGAGGATGAAGGCCACCAGCCCCGAGCAGGAGATGAGCACCACGGCATAGGGGGGGGGCAGCCCCCCCCGCCCCATTGGGATGCTCCCTATGGGGGGGTATAAACACGTTATGGGGGGGGTTATGGGAGGGACCATTAAGGATGGAGGGGGGGGGTTTGGGTACCAAGGGGACAATGGGGATGGGGATGGAGGGGGGGGGTCCGGACTCACCTCGGGCCGGGGGGGGCCCCAAAGCGCCGTGGGGCCCGAGCGAGGCCATGGCAGAGGCGGGGGGGCCCGGGCGCCGCATCCCGGCCCCCCAATGGGGTTTAATGGAGGGCGGGGGGAGGCGCGGCCGGTTCCATTACGGAAAGGGGGGGGCACGGGACGGGACGGGCACACAATGGAGGTGACGGAGGGGGGGTCCGGGGGGGTGGATAGGGCCGAGGAGCCGCTGTGGCGATGGTGCGGGATCGCTGCGGCCCCCCCGACATCCCCCCCCCCCCCCCGCCGATGCCGCCTCCCGGCCCCGCCCCGGGGAGCGCGGGCGCTGATTGGTGGAGGGAGGTGGCCGTCAGGGAGGGGCGGGGCGAGGGATGCAGGCGGTTGCCATGGAGACGGGGCTGGGTACCAGGGGTGTGGAGGAGATGGGGGACGGGGGGGACAGACGGGAGATGTATGGACACGGATGGACACGTATGGACACGTATGGAGATGTATGGACATGCATGGACACGGATGGACACACATGGACACGGATGGATGCACATGGAGACATATGGACATGTATGGACATGTATAGGCACATAAGGATACATATAGACATACATAGGCACGTATAGACACATATGGATACGTATGTATGGACACATATGGACATACATGGACACATATAGATACACACGGAGACATATGGACCCGTATGGACACATATGGACATACATGGACACATATAGATACACACGGAGACATATGGACCCGTATGGACACATATGGACATACATGGACACGTATGGACACATATAGACACTTACAGACATATATGGATACATACGGACACATATGGACATACATGGACATGTATGGGCACATATGGACATACATGGACACATGTGGGTACATATGGACATACACGGACACATGGACACACATAGACATGCATGGACACTCACCGACACATATGGACACCCATGGACATACATGGACACATAGACACATATGGACATACACGGACATACATGGACACGTATGGGCACACATGGACACACACATGTCACACCTGGTGACATACACGTACATGCACGTGGCACATGTGGCCATGCAGGGGACACGTGGACACACACATGAACACGCATGCGCACACACGATGTCACACGTGTGCACACACATGTACATACATGTTCACACGTGACCGCTCATAAGCCCCCCTCCCCCCACAAGGGGGCGCTGTCTCCGCCCGCCCAGAGCGGCCTCTCCCCATCTCTGTGCTCGCCGTCCTCGCAGGCCGTCACGCACGGAACGTGCGCTCCCATTGGCTGAGCTAAGCGAGGGGGCGGGGCTATCCCCGCCAGCCTATATAAAGGGCGCAGGGGACGCCGCCTGCCTCTTTCTGCTGTCGCTGCGGAGCCGAGGTGAGGCAGGGCCCGGCCGGGGCGGGACCGGAACCGGAACTAGAACCGGGGCTGGAACCGGGACCAGGCCCGCGGGAGGCGGAACCGGAGCCGGGGCGGCGGCGGCGGCAGGGCCCAGGCCGCGGCCTATGGAGCGGAGACGGGGGGGGTGTGGGGGGGGAAAACCAGCGGGGCGCGCTCTACGCATGCGCAAGGGACGGAAGACGCGCCTCATTGGCGGAGGGCGGCCCCACGCACGCGCAGAGAGGGGCGGGACGGTCCAACACGTGTCTTGGGGGGGGGTGTCAGCCAATGGTATAACCCAGTGGGGGGGTCCCACTCAATGGTATTGACCCAATGGGGGATCCCTCTCAATGGTATTGACCCAATGGGGGGATCCGTCTCAATGCTATGACCCAATGTGGGGGATCCCTCTCAATGGTATTGACCCAATGGGGGGGTCCCTCTCAATGGAATGACCCAATGGGGGGATCCCTCTCAATGCTATGACCCAATGGGGGGATCCCTCTCAATGGTATTGACCCAATGGGGGGGTCCCTCTCAATGGAATGACCCAATGGGGGGATCCCTCTCAATGGAATGACCCAATGGGGGATCCCTCTCAATGGAATGACCCAATGGGGGATCCCTCTCAATGGTATTGACCCAATGGGGGGATTCCTCTCAATGGTATTGACCCAATGGGGGGATCCCTCTCAATGCTATGACCCAATGGGGGGATGCCTCTCAATGGTATTGACCCAATGGGGGGGTCCCTCTCAATGCTATGACCCAATGGGGGGATCCCTCTCAATGCTATGACCCAATGGGGGGATCCCTCTCAATGCTATGACCCAATGGGGGGATCCCTCTCAATGGAATGACCCAATGGGGGGGTCCCTCTCAATGGAATGACCCAGTGGGGGGGTCCCATTGCAGCCCCCCCCCACGATGCCGGTCGCCCGGAGCTGGGTTTGCCGGAAAACCTACGTGACCCCGCGGAGACCCTTTGAGAAATCCCGCTTGGATCAGGAGCTGAAGCTCATCGGTGAGGGGGGAATGTGGGATCCAGGACCCCCCTTGGAACCCCCCCTTCTCCTTCCCATTCCCTCCTTTTCCTTCCTGTTCCTTCCTTTTTCTCCTTATTCCCTCCCTTTCCTTCCTTTTTCTCCTTCTCGTTCTCTTTCCTTTTCCTTCGTATTCTTCCCTTTCCTATTTCCTCCTTTCCCTTCCTATTCCCTCCCCTTTCCTTCCTATTCCCACTTCCTGTTCCCTTCACTTTCCCCATCCCTTCCCATTCCCTCCCATTCTTTTTCCTTCTTATTCCTTTGTTTTCCTTCCTTTTCTCTCCCTTTCTTTCCCAATTTCTCCTTCCCACTCCCCTTCCCTGTTATCCCATCCCTATTATCACTTCCCCATTATTCTGTTATCTTATTACGCCATCGCCATTATCCCATTACCCCATCCCCATTCCCCATCCCCATTATTGCATTATCCCATTCCCCTTCCCCATCCCCGTTATCGCATTACCCCATTCCCCATCCCCATTACCCCATTCCCCATTCCCCATTACCCCATGCCGATGCTCCCATGCCGATGCTCCCATGCCGATGCTCCCATGCCGATGCTCCCATGCCGATGCTCCCGTGCCGATGCTCCCATCCCGATGCTCCCATCCCGATGCTCCCATGCCGATGCTCCCATCCTGATGCTCCCATCCTGATGCTCCCATGCCGATGCTCCCTTCCCGATGCTCCCCTCCCGATGCTCCCGTGCCGATGCTCCCATCCCGATGCTCCCGTGCCGATGCTCCCATCCCGATGCTCCCCTCCCGATGCTCCCCTCCCGATGCTCCCCTCCCGATGCTCCCGTGCCGATGCTCCCCTCCCGATGCTCCCCTCCCGATGCTCCCCTCCCGATGCTCCCCTCCCGATGCTCCCCTCCCGATGCTCCCATCCCGATGCTCCCCTCCCGATGCTCCCCTCCCGATGCTCCCGTGCCGATGCTCCCATCCCGATGCTCCCGTGCCGATGCTCCCATCCCGATGCTCCCATCCCGATGCTCCCCTCCCGATGCTCCCATCCCGATGCTCCCATCCCGATGCTCCCCTCCCGATGCTCCCCTCCCGATGCTCCCGTGCCGATGCTCCCATCCCGATGCTCCCCTCCCGATGCTCCCCTCCCGATGCTCCCATCCCGATGCTCCCCTCCCGATGCTCCCGTGCCGATGCTCCCATCCCGATGCTCCCGTGCCGATGCTCCCCTCCCGATGCTCCCCTCCCGATGCTCCCCTCCCGATGCTCCCCTCCCGATGCTCCCATCCCGATGCTCCCTTCCCGATGGTCCCATCCCGATGCTCCCATCCCGATGCTCCCATCCCGATGCTCCCATCCCGATGCTCCCGTGCCGATGCTCCCATCCCGATGCTCCCGTGCCGATGCTCCCATCCCGATGCTCCCATCCCGATGCTCCCATCCCGATGGTCCCGTGCCGATGGTCCCGTGCCGATGCTCCCGTGCCGATGGTCCCATCCCGATGCTCCCGTGCCGATGGTCCCATCCCGATGCTCCCATCCCGATGCTCCCATGCCGATGCTCCCTTCCCGATGCTCCCCTCCCGATGCTCCCCTCCCGATGCTCCCCTCCCGATGCTCCCCTCCCGATGCTCCCATCCCGATGCTCCCATCCCGATGCTCCCTTCCCGATGCTCCCGTGCCGATGGTCCCATCCCGATGCTCCCATCCCGATGCTCCCTTCCCGATGCTCCCATCCCGATGCTCCCATCCCGATGCTCCCCTCCCGATGCTCCCTTCCCGATGCTCCCATCCCGATGCTCCCCTCCCGATGCTCCCTTCCCGATGGTCCCGTGCCGATGCTCCCATCCCGATGCTCCCATCCCGATGCTCCCTTCCCGATGCTCCCATCCCGATGCTCCCCTCCCGATGCTCCCTTCCCGATGGTCCCATCCCGATGCTCCCATCCCGATGCTCCCTTCCCGATGGTCCCGTGCCGATGGTCCCGTGCCGATGGTCCCGTGCCGCTCCTTCCCAGGGGAGTACGGGCTGCGGAACAAGCGCGAGGTCTGGCGCGTCAAGTTCACCCTGGCCAAGATCCGCAAAGCCGCCCGCGAGCTGCTCACGCTCGACGAGAAGGATCCGCGCCGCCTCTTCGAGGGTGAGGCCTCCCCTTCCCGACCCCTTCCCGACCCCTTCCCGACCCCTTCCCGATCCCTTCCCGACCCCTTCCCGATCCCTTCCCGATCCCTTCCCGACCCCTTCCTGATCCCTTCCCAACCCCTTCCCAACCCCTTCCCGACCCCTTCCCGACCCCTTCCCGATCCCTTCCTGATCCCTTCCCGACCCCTTCCCGACCCCTTCCCGATCCCTTCCCGACCCCTTCCCGATCCCTTCCCGACCCCTTCCCGACCCCTTCCCGATCCCTTCCCGATCCCTTCCCGACCCCTTCCCGATCCCTTCCCGATCCCTTCCCGACCCCTTCCCGACCCCTTCCCGACCCCTTCCCGATCCCTTCCCGATCCCTTCCCGACCCCTTCCCGACCCCTTCCCGACCCCTTCCCGATCCCTTCCCGACCCCTTCCCGACCCCTTCCCGACCCCTTCCTGACCCCTTCCTGATCCCTTCCCGATCCCTTCCCGATCACTTCCTGACCCCTTCCCGATCCCTTCCCGATCCCTTCCCCATCCCAGCCCCTTCCTGATCCCTTCCTGATCCCTTCCCCATCCCAGCCCCTTCCCGACCCCTTCCCGACCCCAGCCCCTTCCTGATCCCGACCCCTTCCCCATCCCAGCCCCTTCCCCATCCCAGCCCCTTCCCGATCCCGACCCCTTCCCCATCCCAGCCCCTTCCCCATCCCAGCCCCTTCCCGATCCCAGCCCCTTCCCGACCCCAGCCCCTTCCCGATCCCAGCCCCTTCCCGATCCCTTCCTGATCCCAGCCCCTTCCCGGTCCCAGCCCCTTCCCGATCCCAGCCCCTTCCCGATCCCTTCCCGACCCCAGCCCCTTCCCGACCCCTTCCCGGCCCCACTGCCGGTGCCCGTCCCGGCGCAGGGAACGCTCTGCTCCGCCGCCTCGTGCGCATCGGGGTGCTGGACGAGGGCAAGATGAAGCTCGATTACATCCTGGGCCTCAAGATCGAGGACTTCCTGGAGCGCCGCCTCCAGACCCAGGTCTTCAAGCTGGGCCTGGCCAAATCCATCCACCACGCGCGGGTGCTCATCCGCCAGCGCCACATCCGGTGGGTGCCCCCGTTAGGGTTATGGGGTCCCCATTGACACCCCATGGGTGCCCCCGTTAGGGTTATGGGGTCCCCATTGACACCCCATGGGTGCCCCCGTTAGGGTTATGGGGTCCCCATTGACACCCCATGGGTGCCCCCGTTAGGGTCATGGGGTCCCCATTGACACCCAATGGGTGCCCCCGTTAGGGTTATGGGGTCCCCATTGACACCCCATGGGTGCCCCCGTTAGGGTTATGGGGTCCCCATTGACACCCGATGGGTGCCCCCGTTAGGGTTATGGGGTCCCCATTGACACCCGATGGGTGCCCCCGTTAGGGTTATGGGGTCCCCATTGACACCCGATGGGTGCCCCCGTTAGGGTTATGGGGTCCCCATTGACACCCCATGGGTGCCCCCGTTAGGGTTATGGGGTCCCCATTGACACCCGATGGGTGCCCCCGTTAGGGTTATGGGGTCCTCATTGACACCCGATGGGTGCCCCCGTTAGGGTTATGGGGTCCCCATTGACACCCCATGGGTGCCCCCGTTAGGGTTATGGGGTCCCCATTGACACCCCATGGGTGCCCCCGTTAGGGTTATGGGGTCCCCATTGACACCCCATGGGTGCCCCTGTTAGGGTTATGGGGTCCCCATTGACACCCCATGGGTGCCCCCGTTAGGGTTATGGGGTCCCCATTGACACCCGATGGGTGCCCCCGTTAGGGTTATGGGGTCCCCATTGACACCCCATGGGTGCCCCCGTTAGGGTTATGGGGTCCCCATTGACACCCCATGGGTGCCCCCGTTAGGGTTATGGGGTCCCCATTGACACCCCATGGGTGCCCCCGTTAGGGTTATGGGGTCCCCATTGACACCCCATGGGTGCCCCCGTTAGGGTTATGGGGTCCCCATTGACACCCCATGGGTGCCCCCGTTAGGGTTATGGGGTCCCCATTGACACCCCATGGGTGCCCCCGTTAGGGTTATGGGGTCCCCATTGACACCCCATGGGTGCCCCCGTTAGGGTTATGGGGTCCCCATTGACACCCCATGGGTGCCCCCGTTAGGGTTATGGGGTCCCCATTGACACCCCATGGGTGCCCCCGTTAGGGTTATGGGGTCCCCATTGACACCCCATGGGTACCCGCTTAGCACCCAGTGGGTGCCCACATTAACACCCAGTGGGTGCCCCCTTAGCATCAAGTGGGGTCCCCCCTTTTGTGTTACGGGGTCCCCCATTGATACCCAATGGGGATCTGCTTTTGAGTTATGGGGGTCTCTCTTTAAGGATTATGAGGGTCCCCCATTGAGGGTTATGGGGTCCTCCTAAGGGTTATTGGGGTTCCCCATTGATGGTTATGGGGTCCCCCTAAGGGTTATTGGGGTTCCCCATTGAGGGTTATGGGGTACCCCCTAAGGGTTATTGGGGTTCCCCATTGATGGTTATGGGGTCCCCCTAAGGGTTATTGGGGTTCCCCATTGAGGGTTATGGGGTCCCCCTAAGGGTTATTGGGGTTCCCCATTGATGGTTATGGGGTCCCCCTAAGGGTTATTGGGGTTCCCCATTGAGGGTTATGGGGTACCCCCTAAGGGTTATTGGGGTTCCCCATTGATGGTTATGGGGTCCCCCTAAGGGTTATTGGGGTTCCCCATTGATGGTTATGGGGTCCCCCTAAGGGTTATTGGGGTTCCCCATTGAGGGTTATGGGGTACCCCCTAAGGGTTATTGGGGTTCCCCATTGAGGGTTATGGGGTCCCCCTAAGGGTTATTGGGGTTCCCCATTGAGGGTTATGGGGTACCCCCTAAGGGTTATTGGGGTTCCCCATTGAGGGTTATGGGGTCCCCCTAAGGGTTATTGGGGTTCCCCATTGATGGTTATGGGGTCCCC
Source organism: Psittacula echo (assembly GCF_963264785.1). Classification (NCBI taxonomy): domain Eukaryota; kingdom Metazoa; phylum Chordata; class Aves; order Psittaciformes; family Psittacidae; genus Psittacula; species Psittacula echo. The sequence continues at coordinate 215,654 of NC_137769.1, forward strand.
CTAAGGGTTATTGGGGTTCCCCATTGATGGTTATGGGCTCCCACTCTTTCTTCCCCCCCTTCCCCATTGGGCTGCTCCCTTATCCCTCCCCCCGTTATCAATGGTTCATCCCTTTCTCTACCCTTCGCCCCCCCCCCGGCGCCATCAATGGTACCTCCCAGTGCGCCCTTAGCGCCCAGCGGCCTGTTCCATTCCACTACCTTGCACGGGGGCGGGGGTGTGTGTTTTTATTCCCCGGTTTTGGGCGTTTTTAAACCGCGTTTTTTGGGGTGCAGACCCCCCCCCCGTTAACCGGACACCCCCCCCGGTAGGGTCCGTAAGCAGGTGGTGAACATCCCCTCGTTCGTGGTGCGTTTGGACTCGCAGAAACACATCGACTTCTCCCTGCGCTCCCCCTATGGCGGCGGCCGGCCCGGCCGCGTCAAGCGCAAGAACGCCAAGAAGGGGCAGGGCGGGGCCGGCGCGGGAGAGGACGAGGAGGAGGATTAGGCCACGCCCCCTTGGCTGTGGCCACGCCCCCTTGGCCCCGCCCACCCCTCCCGGCGCAGGGGGAGGTGAGCGGCGTTTGGGGCGGTTTAAGGTGGATTTGGGGGGGGGGGGAATTGGGGCTTTTGGGGGCATTTTAGGGGGAATTGGGGAGGTTTGGGGCAGTTTAGGGGGAAATTGGGGTGTTTTGGGGGGAGTTGGGGCATTTTGGGGCATTTTTAGGTGTTTTGGGGAGAATTGAAGTGTTCCGGGGGTGAAAATGGGGCGTTTTGGGGGGAAACGAGGTGTTTTGAGAGGTTTTAGGGGGGAATTGGGGCGGTTTTGGGGGGAATTGGGTTGGGGGGGCACTGATCTGGGGCCCCCCATGATGGCAGCACTGGGCGCTGACCCCCCTGATGACGCCTGTGCCTCCCCCCAGGGCCATTGACCCCGGGGGGGGTCTGAGGGGGCCCAAGGGAGGGTTTTGGGGGGAGGTCATTGGGGCCTTTTGGGGGGGTCCCCATTAATGCACCCCCCCCCCTTTATGTCCACAGGTCCCAGCTCCTGCAATGGGGGGGGTGATGACAATAAATGGATTCATCCCATTGCTGTCTGTTGTGATTGGGGGGGGTCTCCAATACTGGGGGGAAACCCCCAATTTTAAGGGGTTTGGGGGGGTCCAGACCCCATTTTGGGGTCAAAATCCCGTATTTTGGGTGGTTGGGGGCGGGGTCCGAGCCTCCTGCGGTGGGGGAGGGCACATAGAACGTTGGACTTGCCGCACTCAATATGGCGGCGCCCAGTGGCCGGACGTTGTGCGTCAATATGGCTGCGCCCATAGGCTGGATGTTGTACGTCAATATGGCGGCGCCCATGAGCCGGACTCTGTACGTCAAGTATGGGGGAGCCCATTGGAAAGACTCCACGTCAATATGGCGGCTCCCATACGCCGGGCGCTGTAGGTCAATATGGCGGCGCCCATTGGCCGGACTCTGTACGTTAAGTATGGCGGCGCCCACGGGGCGGAAGCTGCGCGTCACTCGTGGCGGCGCCGACCAATAGCGGCGCAGATCCGGGGCGGAAGCGGGCGGTGGCACCGCCCCTCGGGCTGTTGGCGGGAGAACTCGGCGCCGAGAGGTGAGGGGGGAGCCCGTGGGGCCCCATTGCGCCCCATAGGGCCCCATAGACACCCCATTGCGCCCCATAGAGCCCCATAGGGCCCTATAGACACCCCATAGGGCCCCATAGACACCCCATAGCCCCTCTTTGCACCCCTAATGTCCTATAGCCCCCCATAAACGCACATCCCGCCCCATAGGCCCCATAGCACTCCATTGCCCTCATTGCGACCCGTAGTGACCCATAGACACCCCACTAAGCCCCATAGCATCCACATCCCGACCCATAGCGCCCCATAGAGACCCAGTGCACCTCCCTTCCGCCCTATAGAACCCCATAGCCCCCTATAGCGCCCTATTGCCCTGTAGCACCCATAGAACCCCATAGGCTCCCCATTGCACCCCATAGACCCCCAGAGAGCCCCATAGGCCTCCATAGGAACCCCATAGACCGCCATAGCCCCCATAGCCCCCATAGCCCCCCATAGGCCCCCATAGCCCCATAGGCCCCCATAGCCCCCATAGCCCCCCATAGGCCCCCATAGCCCCCATAGCCCCCATAGCCCCATAGCCCCCATAGCCCCCATAGCCCCCCATAGCCCCCATAGCCCCCATAGCCCCCATAGCCCCCCATAGCCCCCCATAGCCCCCCATAGCCCCCATAGCCCCCCATAGCCCCCATAGCCCCCATAGGCCCATAGCCCCCCATAGCCCCCCATAGCCCCCATAGCCCCCCATAGCCCCCATAGCCCCCATAGCCCCCCATAGGCCCCCATAGCCCCATAGGCCCCCATAGCCCCCATAGCCCCATAGGCCCCCATAGCCCCCATAGCCCCCATAGCCCCATAGCCCCCATAGCCCCCCATAGCCCCCATAGGCCCCCATAGCCCCCCATAGCCCCCATAGCCCCCATAGCCCCCCATAGCCCCCCATAGCCCCCATAGCCCCCATAGCCCCCCATAGCCCCCATAGGCCCATAGCCCCATAGCCCCATAGCCCCCCATAGCCCCCATAGCCCCCCATAGCCCCCCATAGCCCCCATAGCCCCCATAGCCCCCCATAGCCCCCATAGCCCCCATAGGCCCATAGCCCCATAGCCCCCATAGCCCCCCATAGCCCCCATAGCCCCCATAGCCCCCCATAGCCCCCATAGCCCCCATAGGCCCATAGCCCCATAGCCCCCATAGCCCCCCATAGCCCCCATAGCCCCCCATAGCCCCCATAGCCCCCATAGCCCCCCATAGCCCCCCATAGCCCCCATAGCCCCCCATAGCCCCCATAGCCCCCATAGCCCCCCATAGCCCCCATAGCCCCCCATAGCCCCCATAGCCCCATAGCCCCCATAGCCCCCATAGCCCCCATAGCCCCCCATAGCCCCCATAGGCCCCCATAGCCCCATAGCCCCCACAGCCCCCATAGCCCCCATAGCCCCCATAGCCCCCATAGCCCCCATAGCCCCCATAGCCCCCCATAGCCCCCATAGCCCCCATAGCCCCCATAGCCCCATAGCCCCCATAGCCCCATAGCCCCCATAGCCCCCATAGCCCCCATAGCCCCCATAGCCCCATAGCCCCCATAGCCCCCCATAGCCCCCCATAGCCCCCATAGCCCCCCATAGCCCCCATAGCCCCCATAGCCCCCCATAGCCCCCATAGCCCCCATAGCCCCCATAGCCCCATAGCCCCCATAGCCCCCATAGCCCCCCATAGCCCCCATAGGCCCCCATAGCCCCCATAGGCCCCCATTGTCCCCCCGCAGATGGACGCGAAGCGGCCGCTGCCCCCGGGGGCCCCCCCACGGCCCAAGCGGCTGCGGGGGGAGCCCGAGGGCGCCCCCTCGCGGTTCGAGGAGGAGCTGGCGGAGCTGGAGCGGAGCGAGGCCGAGGCGGGGGGGCAGGAGGAGCCCCCCCCCCAGAGCGAGAGCCGGGACCCGGGTGAGGGCATGGGGGCAATGGGGGCTCTATGGGGCCCTATGGGGTCTGTGGGCTCTATGGGCTCTATGGGGTCTGTGGGGACTGGGGGGCTCTATGGGCTCTATGGGCTCTATGGGGCTCTATGGGCTCTATGGGCTCTATGGGGACTGGGGGGCTCTATGGGCTCTATGGGCTCTATGGGGCTCTATGGGGCTCTATGGGCTCTATGGGGACTGGGGGGCTCTATGGGCTCTATGGGCTCTATGGGCTCTATGGGGACTGGGGGGCTCTATGGGCTCTATGGGATCTATGGGGCTCTATGGGTTCTATGGGGTCTGTGGGCTCTATGGGGTCTATGGGATCTATGGGGACTGGGGGGCTCTATGGTCTCTATGGGCTCTATGGGGCTCTATGGGTTCTATGGGGTCTGTGGGCTCTATGGGGTCTATGGGGTCTATGGGGACTGGGGGGCTCTATGGTCTCTATGGGCTCTATGGGGTCTGTGGGGTCTATGGGTCTCTATGGTCTCTATGGGGTCTATGGGGCTCTATGGGCTCTATGGGCTCTATGGGGTCTATGGGGCTCTATGGTCTCTATGGTGTCTATGGGGCTCTATGGGCTCTATGGGGTCTATGGGGTCTATGAGGGTCTATGGGGTCTATGGGCTCTATGGGGCTCTATGGGGTCTATGGGCTCTATGGGGGTCTATGGGGCTCTATGGGCTCTATGGGGGTCTATGGGGCTCTATGGGGTCTATGGGGTCTATGGGCTCTATCAGCTCTATGGGCTCTATGGGGCTCTATGGGGTCTATGAGGCTCTATGGGCTCTGTGGGGTCTATGGGGTTCTATGGGTTTTTATGGTCTTTATAGGTTCCTATAGATTTATATGATCTCTATAGATCCCTATAGATCTCTATAGGTTGCTATGGGTCTCTATGGTCTCTATAGGTCTCTATAGGTCTCTATGGTCTCTGTAGGTCCTTATAGGTCTCTATGGTCTCTGTAGGTCCCTATAGGTCTCTATGGTCTCTGTAGGTCCTTATAGGTCTCTATGGTCTCTATAGGTCCCTATAGGTCTCTATGGTCTCTGTAGGTCCTTATAGGTCTCTATGGTCTCTGTAGGTCCCTATAGGTCTCTATGGTCTCTGTAGGTCCCTATAGGTCTCTATGGTCTCTGTAGGTCCCTATAGGTCTCTATGGTCTCTGTAGGTCCCTATAGGTCTCTATGGTCTCTGTAGGTCCCTATCGGTCTCTATGGTCTCTGTAGGTCCCTATAGGTCTCTATGGTCTCTGTAGGTCCCTATAGGTCTCTATGGTCTTTGTAGGTCCCTATAGGTCTCTATGGTCTCTGTAGGTCCCTATAGGTCTCTATGGTCTCTGTAGGTCCCTATAGGTCTCTATGGTCTCTGTAGGTCCCTATAGGTCTCTATGGTCTCTATAGGTCCCTATAGGTCTCTATGGTCTCTGTAGGTCCCTATAGGTCTCTATGGTCTCTATAGGTCCCTATAGGTCTCTATGGTCTCTATAGGTCCCTATAGGTCTCTATGGGTCTCTCCCCACAGGCAGCCTGTTTGTGGGGGATGTGAACCCCAAGTGGCGGCGCCCGCCCCCCCCCGCGACGCCCCCGGACCCCCTCTGCTTCCTGCAGCTCGACATCGACCACTACGTGGGTCAGCACCTATGGGCCCTAGAGCACCCATTGACCCCATAGCACCCACTGATAGCCATTGGCACCGCCATAGCACACATTGACACCCATTGACACCCATTGACACCCCCATAGCACACATTGACACCCATTGACACCTCCATAGCACACATTGACACCCATTGACACCCCCATAGCACACATTGACACCCATTGACCCTATAGCACCCATTGACAGCCATTGGCACCCCCATAGCACCCATTGACACCCCCATAGCACACATTGACACCCATTGACACCCCCATAGCACACATTGACACCCATTGACCCTATAGCACCCATTGACAGCCATTGGCACCCCCATAGCACCCATTGACAGCCACTGACACCCATTGACCCTATAGCACCCATTGACAGCCATAGCACCCATTGACACCCCCATGGCACCCATTGACACCCACTGACCCTATAGCACCCATTGACACCCCCATAGCACACATTGACACTCATTGACACCCATTGACCCCAGAGCCCCCATTCCCCCCACAGCACCCCTTGACACCCATTGACCCCATAGAACCCATTCACCCCACAGCACCCCTTGACACCCATTGACCCCATAGAACCCATTCACCCCACAGCACCCCTTGACACCCATTAACCCCATGGAACCCATTCACCCCACAGCACCCCTTGACACCCATTGACCCCCATAGAACCCATTCACCCCACAGCGCCCATTGACACCCATTAACCCCATAGAACCCATTCACCCCACAGCACCCCTTGACACCCATTGACCCCCATAGAACCCATTCACTCCACAGCACCCATTGACACCCATTAACCCCATGGAACCCATTCACCCCACAGCACCCCTTGACACCCATTAACCCCATGGAACCCATTCACCCCACAGCACCCCTTGACACCCATTAACCCCATAGAACCCATTCACCCCACAGCACCCCTTGACACCCATTGACCCCATAGAACCCATTCACCCCACAGCGCCCATTGACACCCATTAACCCCATGGAACCCATTCACCCCACAGCACCCCTTGACACCCATTAAACCCATAGAACCCATTCACCCCACAGCGCCCCTTGACACCCATTAACCCCATGGAACCCATTCACCCCACAGCACCCCTTGACACCCATTGACCCCCATAGAACCCATTCACCCCACAGCGCCCATTGACACCCATTAACCCCATAGAACCCATTCACCCCACAGCGCCCATTGACACCCATTAACCCCATGGAACCCATTCACCCCACAGCACCCCTTGACACCCATTAACCCCATAGAACCCATTCACCCCACAGCACCCCTTGACACCCATTGACCCCCATAGAACCCATTCACCCCACAGCACCCCTTGACACCCATTGACCCCATGGAACCCATTCACCCCACAGCGCCCATTGACACCCATTGACCCCATGGAACCCATTCACCCCACAGCACCCCTTGACACCCATTAACCCCATAGAACCCATTCACCCCACAGCACCCCTTGACACCCATTGACCCCATAGAACCCATTCACCCCACAGCGCCCATTGACACCCATTGACCCCATGGAACCCATTCACCCCACAGCACCCCTTGACACCCATTAACCCCATAGAACCCATTCACCCCACAGTGCCCATTGACACCCATTGACCCCATGGAACCCATTCACCCCACAGCACCCCTTGACACCCATTAACCCCATAGAACCCATTCACCCCACAGCACCCATTGACACCCATTGACCCCCATAGAACCCATTCACCCCACAGCACCCATTGACACCCATTAACCCCATAGAACCCATTCACCCCACAGCACCCATTGACACCCATTGACCCCATAGAACCCATTCACCCCACAGCGCCCATTGACACCCATTAACCCCATGGAACCCATTCACCCCACAGCACCCCTTGACACCCATTAACCCCATGGAACCCATTCACCCCACAGCACCCCTTGACACCCATTAACCCCATGGAACCCATTCACCCCACAGCACCCCTTGACACCCATTGACCCCATAGAACCCATTCACCCCACAGCGCCCATTGACACCCATTAACCCCATGGAACCCATTCACCCCACAGCACCCCTTGACACCCATTGACCCCATGGAACCCATTCACCCCACAGCACCCATTGACACCCATTAACCCCATGGAACCCATTCACCCCACAGCACCCCTTGACACCCATTAACCCCATAGAACCCATTCACCCCACAGCACCCCTTGACACCCATTGACCCCCATAGAACCCATTCACCCCACAGCGCCCATTGACACCCATTAACCCCATGGAACCCATTCACCCCACAGCACCCATTGACACCCATTGACCCCATAGAACCCATTCACCCCACAGCGCCCATTGACACCCATTAACCCCATGGAACCCATTCACCCCACAGCACCCCTTGACACCCATTAACCCCATGGAACCCATTCACCCCACAGCACCCATTGACACCCATTGACCCCATGGAACCCATTCACCCCACAGCACCCATTGACACCCATTAACCCCATGGAACCCATTCACCCCACAGCACCCATTGACACCCATTAACCCCATGGAACCCATTCACCCCACAGCACCCCTTGACACCCATTAACCCCATGGAACCCATTCACCCCACAGCGCCCATTGACACCCATTGACCCCAGAGCCCCCATTCCCCCCACAGCACCCATGGGTGCCCAGCCCCATCTCTTTCCCTCTCCCCCCCCCAGGGTCCCCAGTGCCGGGGATGCCGGGGGCCCCCCGTGGGCCCGTCCCCATCCTGCGCCTCTTTGGGGTCACGGCGGGGGGGAACAGCGTCTGCCTGCACCTGCACGGCTTCGCCCCCTACTTCTATGTGCTGGGACCCACAGGTGAGCAAGGGGGGGGGCACCCCAGCCTCCCAACCCCCCCCCAACACCCCCATTCCGTCAGCAGCGTGCGGGGATTCTCCACTGGCTCGTATAGGGTTGTGCGCCGAGTGGCGTGAGTGCATTCGGTGCCCCCCCCCCCCATATAGGTTAATGGGGTGCAGGGGCCCCCCCCATGGGTTTATGGGGTGCAGGGACCCCCCCTCCTTGACCCCCCCCCCCCCGCCCTTATGTCAGGAGTGGGGGTGCAGCACTTGGAGGACCTGAGGCGGGAGCTGGACTCGGCGCTGCTGCGGGAGCTGAGGGGCAACAAGGAAGGATTGAACCAGGCGGTGCTGGGGCTGGAGCTCTGCTATAAGCAAAGTGAGTGGCACCCCCCCAGCACCCCAAAACCACCCCCCCAGCACCCCAAAACCACCCCCCGGTACCCCAAAACCACCCCCCGGTACCCCAAAACCACCCCCCGGTACCCCAACACCCCCCCCCCATTCAATCGCTATGTGGGGATTCTCTAGTGGCTCGTATGAGGGTTGTGCTGGGGCGATGCTGCCCCCCCTTAAGCAGCCCTAGGGGGGTGCTGGGGTGATGCTGAACCCCCGCTTCCCCCCCCAGGCCTCTTGGGGTACCAGGGGGGGCAGCGCAGCCCCTTTGTGCGGGTGACGCTGGCGCTGCCCCGCTTGGTGCCCCCGGCCCGGCGCCTGCTGGAGCAGGGCCTGCGCTGGGGGGGGCTCGGGGTGCACCCGGCGGCGCCCTTTGAGAGCAACATCGACTTCGAGATCAGGTACCCGGGGCCGGGCCCTGCACCCCGCGCGCCCTGCCCGCAGCCCATCCCCAGGGAGCCCATCCCATCCCCACGGAGCCCATCCCATCCCCACGGACCCCATCCCATCCCCAGGGAGCCCATCCCATCCCCATGGAGCCCATCCCATCCCCACGGAGCCCATCCCATCCCCAGGGAGCCCATCCCATCCCCATGGAGCCCATCCCATCCCCAGGGAGCCCATCCCATCCCCACGGAGCCCATCCCATCCCCATGGACCCCATCCCATCCCCAGGGAGCCCATCCCATCCCCATGGAGCCCATCCCATCCCCAGGGAGCCCATCCCATCCCCATGGAGCCCATCCCATCCCCATGGAGCCCATCCCATCCCCAGGGAGCCCATCCCATCCCCACGGAGCCCATCCCATCCCCACGGAGCCCATCCCATCCCCACGGAGCCCATCCCATCCCCATGGAGCCCATCCCATCCCCAGGGAGCCCATCCCATCCCCACGGAGCCCATCCCATCCCCACGGAGCCCATCCCATCCCCACGGAGCCCATCCCATCCCCATGGAGCCCATCCCATCCCCACGGAGCCCATCCCATCCCCAGGGAGCCCATCCCATCCCCATGGAGCCCATCCCATCCCCACGGAGCCCATCCCATCCCCAGGGAGCCCATCCCATCCCCACGGAGCCCATCCCATCCCCAGGGAGCCCATCCCATCCCCATGGAGCCCATCCCATCCCCACGGAGCCCATCCCATCCCCAGGGAGCCCATCCCATCCCCATGGAGCCCATCCCATCCCCATGGAGCCCATCCCATCCCCACGGAGCCCATCCCATCCCCACGGAGCCCATCCCATCCCCAGGGAGCCCATCCCATCCCCATAGAGCCCATCCCATCCCCACGGAGCCCATCCCATCCCCAGGGAGCCCATCCCATCCCCATGGAGCCCATCCCATCCCCAGGGAGCCCATCCCATCCCCAGGGAGCCCATCCCATCCCCATGGAGCCCATCCCATCCCCAGGGAGCCCATCCCATCCCCACGGAGCCCATCCCATCCCCACGGAGCCCATCCCATCCCCATGGAGCCCATCCCATCCCCATGGAGCCCATCCCATCCCCAGGGAGCCCATCCCATCCCCATGGAGCCCATCCCATCCCCACGGAGCCCATCCCATCCCCATGGAGCCCATCCCATCCCCAGGGAGCCCATCCCATCCCCAGGGAGCCCATCCCATCCCCATGGAGCCCATCCCCATCTCCCTGTATCCCATCTCCCTGTACCCCATCTCCCTGTACCCCATCTCCCTGTATCCCATCTCCCTGTATCCCATCTCCCTGTACCCCGTCTCCCTGTACCCCGTCTCCCTGTACCCCGTCTCCCTGTATCCCATCTCCCTGTATCCCATCTCCCTGTATCCCCATCTCCCTGTATCCCATCTCCCTGTATCCCATCTCCCTGTATCCCATCTCCCTGTACCCCGTCTCCCTGTACCCCGTCTCCCTGTACCCCGTCTCCCTGTATCCCATCTCCCTGTATCCCATCTCCCTGTATCCCCATCTCCCTGTATCCCATCTCCCTGTATCCCATCTCCCTGTATCCCATCTCCCTGTATCCCCATCTCCCTGTATCCCATCTCCCTGTACCCCATCTCCCTGTATCCCATCTCCCTGTATCCCATCTCCCTGTACCCCGTCTCCCTGTACCCCGTCTCCCTGTACCCCGTCTCCCTGTATCCCATCTCCCTGTATCCCATCTCCCTGTATCCCCATCTCCCTGTATCCCATCTCCCTGTATCCCATCTCCCTGTATCCCATCTCCCTGTATCCCATCTCCCTGTACCCATCTCCCTGTACCCCATCTCCCTGTATCCCATCTCCCTGTATCCCATCTCCCTGTATCCCCATCTCCCTGTATCCCATCTCCCTGTATCCCATCTCCCTGTATCCCCATCTCCCTGTATCCCCATCTCCCTGTATCCCATCTCCCTGTATCCCCATCTCCCTGTATCCCATCTCCCTGTATCCCCATCTCCCTGTACCCCATCTCCCTGTACCCCATCTCCCTGTATCCCATCTCCCTGTATCCCCATCTCCCTGTATCCCCATCTCCCTGTATCCCCATCTCCCTGTACCCCATCTCCCTGTATCCCATCTCCCTGTATCCCCATCTCCCTGTATCCCATCTCCCTGTATCCCCATCTCCCTGTATCCCATCTCCCTGTATCCCATCTCCCTGTATCCCATCTCCCTGTATCCCATCTCCCTGTATCCCATCTCCCTGTATCCCATCTCCCTGTATCCCATCTCCCTGTATCCCATCTCCCTGTATCCCATCTCCCTGTACCCATCTCCCTGTACCCCATCTCCCTGTATCCCATCTCCCTGTATCCCATCTCCCTGTATCCCATCTCCCTGTATCCCCATCTCCCTGTATCCCCATCTCCCTGTATCCCATCTCCCTGTATCCCATCTCCCTGTATCCCATCTCCCTGTACCCCGTCTCCCTGTATCCCGTCTCCCTGTATCCCATCTCCCTGTATCCCATCTCCCTGTACCCCATCTCCCTGTATCCCCCATCTCCCTGTATCCCGTCTCCCTGTATCCCATCTCCTGTATCCCATCTCCCTGTATCCCATCTCCCTGTATCCCATCTCCCTGTACCCCATCTCCCTGTACCCCATCTCCCTGTATCCCCATCTCCCTGTATCCCGTCTCCTGTATCCCATCTCCCTGTATCCCATCTCCCTGTACCCCATCTCCCTGTACCCCATCTCCCTGTATCCCCATCTCCCTGTATCCCGTCTCCCTGTACCCCATCTCCCTGTATCCCATCTCCCTGTATCCCATCTCCCTGTATCCCATCTCCCTGTATCCCCATCTCCCTGTATCCCCCATCTCCCTGTATCCCATCTCCCTGTATCCCATCTCCCTGTATCCCCATCTCCCTGTATCCCATCTCCCTGTATCCCATCTCCCTGTATCCCCATCTCCTGTATCCCCATCTCCCTGTATCCCATCTCCCTGTATCCCCATCTCCCTGTATCCCATCTCCCTGTATCCCATCTCCCTGTACCCCATCTCCCTGTATCCCATCTCCCTGTATCCCCATCTCCCTGTATCCCATCTCCCTGTATCCCCCATCTCCCTGTATCCCATCTCCCTGTATCCCATCTCCCTGTATCCCGTCCTCCCGCCAGGTTCATGGTTGACTCCGGCCTCGTTGGGCTGCTCCTGGGTGGAGGTGCCCTCGGGGCAGTTCCGGATGCGGGGCCCCCCCCCCGGGGTCCCCCCCATGTCCCGGTGCCAGCTGGAGGCGGACGCGGGCTGGGGGGGGCTCCGGTGCCACCCCCCGAGGGCTATGGGTTGGGGCTGCCCCCCTGCGCATCCTCAGCGTGGACATCGAGTGCGCGGGGCGCAAGGGTGAGCGGGGCAAGGGGGCAAGGGGGCAATGGGGGCAAGGGAGGCAATGGGGGGCAATGGGGGCAATGGGGCAAGGGGGGCAAGGGGGGGCAATGGGGCAAGGGGGGCAATGGGGGCAATGGGGCAATGGGGGCAATGGGGCAATGGGGGGCAATGGGGGCAGGGGGGCAATGGGGGCAATGGGGGCAAGGGGGCAAGGGGGCAAGGGGGCAATGGGACAAGGGGGGCAATGGGGGCAATGGGGGGCAAGGGGGGCAATGGGGGCAATGGGGGCAAGGGGGGCAATGGGGCAATGGGGGCAATGGGGGCAATGGGGGCAATGGGGGCAATGGGGGCAATGGGGGGCAAGGGGGCAAGGGGGGCAATGGGGCAAGGGGGCAAGGGGGGGCAATGGGGGGCAATGGGGGCAATGGGGCAAGGGGGCAATGGGGGCAAGGGGGGCAAGGGGGCAATGGGGGCAATGGGGTGCAATGGGGTCAATGGGGCAATGGGGGCAATGGGGGGCAATGGGGGCAATGGGGCAATGGGGCAATGGGGGGGAATGGGGCAATGGGACAATGGGGGGCAGTTGGGCAATGGGACAATGGGGGCAATGGGGGGCAATGGGGGCAATGGGGCAATGGGGCAATGGGGGCAAGGGGGGCAATGGGGGGCAATGGGGGCAAGGGGGCAATGGGGGGCAATGGGGCAATGAGGGTCAATGGGGCATGGGGGCATGGGGGCATGGGGTCCAATGGGGCAATGGGGGCAATGGGGGCAATGGGGGCAATGGGGCAATGGCAATGGGGGGAATGGGGCAATGGGACAATGGGGGCAATGGGGCAATGGGACAATGGGGGCAATGGGGGGCAAATGGGGGCAATGGGGCAATGGGGCAATGGGGGGGAATGGGGGAACGGGGACATGGGATACCATTGGGTGCCATTGGAATGCGATAGGGTACCTTTGGGTACCATTGGGATGCCATTGGGATGCATTGGATGCCATTGGGTTCCATTGGGATGCCATTGGGTACCACTGGATGCCATTGGGATACATTGGATGCCATTGGGGTACATTGGGTGCAATTGGGATGCCGTTGGATGCCATTGGGATGTATTGGATGCCATTGAGATACATTGGATGCCATTGGGTACCATTGGGATGCCATTGGGTTCCATTGGGATGCCATTGGGTAGCATTGGGATGCCATTGGGTTCCATTGGGATGCCATTGGGTACCACTGGATGCTATTGGGTTCCATTGTATGCCATTGGGGTACATTGGGTGCAATTGGGATGCCGTTGGATGCCATTGGGATGCATTGGATGCCATTGGGTACCATTGGGATGCCATTTGGGTACTACTGGATGCTATTGGGTACCATTGGATGCCATTGGG